>NC_026155.1:298494-327755 GCF_000512975.1 Sesamum indicum
CGACAACCTACCAAAGTTAGCAGAAGAAAAAGTGACGTTGAAACCAACGAGGAAACCTAGGAATCAGAGAAAAGCATTGTGAGGGAAAGGGGTTTGTGTTTTTTCGCCGAAAGAGAACGCTGAAGCAATGCAATAGGAAACGAAGGACGGCGATCGCGGGGGGCAGATTCGGGATCGACATTTGCGATCGGCATTGGCAGTATGAACATCCACAATCGAATAATTCAAAGAGAAGGATGATTGAGAAGGTAATCCAGAAAAGGATCCAGGGTGACACGATGAAGAAGAGTATTTTCGCGTCATCAACATAAGACAAATTTCCATAATACCTAATCCTCTGACGCTAAGAATATGATTAAGCTGTGATAACGATACATTAGCTCACTCAATTTATTCATAAAAAAATCAACAGTAATTCCTGAATTTTGCCATAATCGAAATCAAACAGTTTGGTCTCGAGCAAAGGGATCTGAAACAAAAACTTGGAAGGAACGGATTTTTGGTTAGAATTTGAAGGTGGGGTGGGGAGTTGGTGAAATGAAATTAATGGGAGAACGGAAGTGCAAAGGGAATAAAGTGAAAAGGGTTTGTGTTGGGAAGGAAAAATTAAATCAAATCAAATAATTGGGGAAAAAAGGAAAAAATGGAAAAAGTGAAGAAGAGATGAATATATAATTAGGGAATATTAGATCCAAATTGATTTGGGGCGGGAGGAACACACACTTGTACGGACATCTTTATTAACCCTATCTCATAATTAATTAATTTTATTATTATTATAATTTAATTAATCCATCAACAGAATTGACAGAGATAAGAAGAAAATAGAAAAAGGATTGCGGTGAGCGTGGATCGAACACGCGACCTTCAGATCTTCAGTCTGACGCTCTCCCAACTGAGCTATCCCCGCTTTGTTGACAATATCATTTGTCGATCTAACAGTGCTTCGTTGGATACTCACCGCATCAAACTTTCACTGAATATCCCAACTCTGGAAGAAATTATAGTGCCTAGAAAAATGAACCCACCCAACAAAACTGAAAGAAACCCCAACATATGCAGTGCCAGTGCGTCATCGTCGTCATATATAATAATATAATACTTGAGTAGAAGCACTTTCACTCATTTCTTGTAGCGGTTGTTGAGCTAATGCTTTCTTAAACCAATCACATCCTTCCACACAAGAACCCTTCATTCATTGTGTTTTCCTCATTTTTGTTCCGTGTGGGTCGTCGATGCTGAAATTGCTCAAACTCTTGCAGAAAGATTGATTTTTTAAGTACATTGAGCGAGAAAGAGCGATGGGTTTGCTCACAAACAGAGTGGAGAGAAGTGCGATCAAGCCTGGGGATCATATCTACACTTACAGAGCAGTCTTTGCATACTCTCATCATGGTTAATCATTTCTCCTCCCTTCTTCTTTTCTTTAATTTTCTTTTCCCAGTGATGATTATTATCTTGCACTTGAAAGAAAGCTGCTATGTGGCCTGGCCTTCATTTTATTTGACCCAGTTTTCCCACTGGAACTGTATTTTGCTTTCTGATTTGACCTGTTGTTGACCTTGATTTGCCCTTCTCGTATTATTACTCTCAATTTTAGCATTGATTATCTAGAGTCTGGACATATAGTACAAGTTACGACCATGGATTATGTAGTAATGGAATTCTGTAACATTTGATCCTCATTTTCAACACATCAGTTTGTCTGTTCTCTCGCCCTGTGCCGCTGTGCGTTTGTGATGCTCAGAGTTGACTCTTTTCGTTGATTATTTTTCCTGTTTTTTTCTTTGCAAAACTGCCCATTTTAGATTCCTTTTTTGGGATTCTGCTGGCAGCCGAGTGTTGGAGGTGGACAAACCATACCATCAATGTCTCGTAATTGCAGTTCCAATGAAGCTTCAAAACCACGCAGACCCATTGAAACATGCCATACAAATTACAATAATTTTTATACAAAGAGAAAAAGTATATTAGAAAATACCCAAAAAATGATTCTTTTCGTATATGCTCATTGATCTGCTTCTCTTACATCTGTGATGATGAAACGTGAGTTGTAACAGAAGATTGCACGTTCGGGGGCATAATCTTGAGGGTAACATAGGTCACACATGACCAGCAATTGAGCTGACACTTGATTTTGCTCTAATTATAATATGAGCAATATGTGTCTGACAGCAACTTTAACAACTGCTATGTTCCTCCTGAGAGAATCTATGATGAGAATTCTGTGATTTTAGTCAAACAAATTGGACTACGTAGACAAACATTCTTTTTCTTGATGGAGCAATTTCAAACGATTAGGACAAAATTTGGCACATGCATGTGGTATCTCATTTTCTTGTTTACGCCAACCACTTCGATGCTGTGTAAAATCCAGGCCCCACCCATAATGGTTGTGGGTTAAGTTGAAGTGTCCATATGCTGGAAAAGGATGAGGTGATACTACATGCCTGAAGATTACCGGCACTTCAATTAATAAGTGATAAATATCTCTTTGAGTAGTTTGGTGTAATACTGCATAGATTCCGCGCTGTTCATTGTAAACTTGGAGATTTCTTTGTTTCAATAGGAGCCTATACGCTTTTTATTCGATGATAAAGTTCAGGAAGAAAATAGCACATTGTCGTGCTATACACTCTCGTATCCCAATATCCATCTTTTTGTATGAAAATTACTTCTAGTATGCCCACTGGAGCATGGTTTAAATTCCACTAAATTGAGTACATATGTGGTACAAATTTTTCATAGATTATTCCCTTGTTTTTTGTCTCAGTTCCTCCTTAACATTGAAAGTCTTTCTTTCACTAACTGTGCAATTAAGTCCTGCGGCTTCAGTTAGAGTGTTAGATTCAAATGTTTGGTGTTTACACCTTTGGCTGGCTGTTTAGTGCTAATGTGTCGCTATGTTATTAATTACTGGGACTATCGCTTCATTTTCAGTAGCAGTTAAGCACAAATAACTATTACTTGGCTTAGACCTTTTAATGTCTGATTATGCAGGTATCTTTGTTGGGGGTAGCAAAGTAGTTCATTTTACCCGCGTTGAAACGTCTTCCAGCTCTGATTTTGAAGTATACAGCGCAATTGCAGAATGTCCGACCTTTCCTGACTGTGGATTTAGGCAGCCAAGGAGTGGAGTCGTCCTGTCCTGCCTAGATTGTTTCCTTCGTAGTGGTTCCCTTTATTGCTTTGAATATGGAGTAACCCCATCTGTTTTCATGGCTAAAGTACGTGGAGGCACATGCACAACTGCTGCATCTGACCCACCCGATGCAGTCATTGATCGAGCAATGTATCTGCTGCAGAATGGATTTGGGAACTACAATGTGTTCCAGAACAACTGCGAGGATTTTGCTTTGTACTGTAAAACAGGACTCTTGACTATTGATCGGATGGGGATGGGGAGAAGCGGACAAGCTTCATCTGTGATAGGTGCACCATTGGCGGCTCTTCTTTCTTCCCCTCTGAAGTTGCTTGTGCCGAGTCCAGTTGGAGTGGCTGCAGTGACTGCAGGAATGTACTGCATGAGCAGGTATGCAACCGATATTGGTGTGCGAACCGATGTTGTCAAGGTAGACGTGGAGGACCTGGCTGAGAATCTTGGTGTAGAGATCAGTGAAGAAGTAGCTGCAGAAAATGTGGTTTCAGACAGGCAACTTATCAGATGACATCTATTCTCTTCGGATTATATTACATATCTTCAGCCATGAACACTATTGTTATAGACAGAACGCATGGTCTTATCTGCATCATTAGTTTGTTGTTATCTTAATGAATCACATAATTCTATGTGATATATAGTCACAACATTGTAAGAACTACACAAATGAGGTTTGTACAGATTGCATCTTAATCTTATTTTTTCTAGGTGAAGTGATAAACTATTAAATTATTGGTTACGATCATTAATATCAATTATATATATATATATATATTAATCTAATAACTGGGGATGATTATATCAATCATATATTAATAATCTGTAGAAATTGCATCTTAAGCTGGGTTTGCTATGAGGCTAATGGGGTTCTACTGAGGAGCAAATCAGTAATGTTAGATGAATTTGCTATATTCAAATATAATTAGGGGCATTGCTAAGGTGTTGATGCATTATTACTACTTCATATTTTATAATTTTAAAATTTCCTTAAAATCATTTAAACTTTTCGTGGGCCCCAATGAATAAATGTCAACAAGTAGGCAGTAGGCATAAATGAGTTGTGTTGATCAGCTCCAAGTTGTTTTGTTTTTTCTTTACATATATGATAAATTACTAGAAATTGCCCCCAATTTTCCAGTAATATTAAAATCCTCCCCTGAATTTTGGAAACTTGCAGCAAATGGGCAGCTCGTCGGCGGCGCCATGGAAGCAGCTTCTACTCAGCTCAATCCAAGCCAATTCCCACCTCAAGCATTATTCCTATTTCCAGCTTGTCCGCATGTTATATACTGTTATAATTTCTTCAAATTCATTCCCTTTTCTCTTAATTTATGTCCTGTTTTCTTTTCTTCCCTCTTTTGGGTTATTTCCAGGCAACAGTAGCATCTAACGGCAGACCCTCCAATCGCACAGTTGTTTTCAGGTTTCTCCCCTTTACAGTGCGCACAACGCAGAAGATTAAAGTTTGATCTTTTTTCTTTTCATTATGTTAATTCTATGTTTTAATCAGAGGGTTTCAAGATGACGGTGATAAGATTCTAATCAACACCGACAATCGCTCTCGGAAGGTTCATTTTTTTTATTTGTTTTGTCTGAATTCACTCTTTCTGTATAATCCATTTTGTGGTTTTTGAGTATACTAATTTATTGCCATGAATTTGTATGCAAGAGTTCATCATTTCAAACTCCATTCTTTTTGCTTATTTCTTTGTTTGCACCATCATATGAATCTTTTTTACTATACAGCATCACCAGTTTTTCCACATTAGTATGATGATTAAATATTTAGTTGTTGAATGTCGTTTTTGTTTCAACGCAATTTGGCTTTCGGTAAGGTTTCTAGCCTGTTTCATGCAATGTCACTGCGCCGCCATTTCTAATATTATTCAGGTGAGGGACACAACTAATCAACTTGAAATTTTGGCAGATTGATGAGCTCAAGCACTGCCCTTTTGCCGAGGTACATGTATGTTTGTTTTCGTTAAGAATGCAGTGAACTAACATTGGCGCTGACACGTGGTTTCGATTGCTCTTCGCTTTCTACAAGTTAAGTTGTAATCTGTGAACTCCTGCTTCTTTTGATGGTTCAGATATGTTGGTATTTCACTGAATCTTGGGAGCAATTCCGAATCAACGGATCAGTAGATGTCATAGATGGAACTAATCCTGATCCGGTGAAACTTGAGGTAAATTCCATAGCTTTTGCAACCTCTTGAATAGTCCAGTTAGAATTCAGTATGAAATATAGGATGAAACTCCAATTCTGTAGAAGCAGTCCAAGTTTACACTGTAATGGGAGTGGCCAACTATTCCACCCCATCATCCTGTCGGGAAATTTCAACACAGAAGGAGCAGCATGTGCAAAATTAGAATGGAAAACCAAATATAAGAATATAGACATTTTAAAGTGCTTCAGAGATATGAGTTGCGCTGAAGATGGCTCAAGTTTCTCTTATTCCCTCACCAGGGAAAATTAGGGAACAAGTGTGATACAATTGTCATGTGATTAGTAGTTATCTTCTCTGAATTGTACATCAATCACAAGGCAAGTGTTTTGCACTTATCATATAATTGATTTAGGTCCCGCTATACCCTGTCTTGGTTAGAATTTCCCTATTACAAGTTAAGTGTATGCGAAAACCATAAATATATGGACTTTGGTGTGTGAAATGCAAAAGCACGTTAGCAGTTACTCAAGAAAAATAAGTAAAGGTATATGCTCGAATGCAGCAACGAGAGAAATCCTGGTTTGCATGCTCTCCTAAATCAAGGCTGCAGTATATGGCGCCCACGCCAAGACTCCCTTCCCTGAGCGAACTGCCATCTGAAATCCCCTCTATGGATCCTTCCATTGGACCAGTAGCTGCATTTTGCCTGCTCATACTCGATCCTGCCCAGGTTCTCAGACTCTCTCCCTGTTGCTTTCTTGATTTCCTGAAACCTTCAAAGTCATAGATTCATGTGTTGTTTGCAGATTGACTATTTGAATTTGAAGAGCAATGAGAGGCTCATATTCACATCAGGATTGAGTAGTGATGGAAAGAAGCTCTGGACTTCAGAAAAAGTCAATCCTTAACATTATGTCCCAGTTTCGCAGGAAAATTTACAGTTGGTGGGAGAGTTTGATCAATTATTTTGACATTGATTCATTTATTATTATCATTATTATTATAAATGGCTACTCTGTCTCAGTGGAGTGTGTGATTTATCTAACCTGTCTGATAATAGCAGCACTTTGATCAATATTTTGAGATTCCTGAGGAAATACTGGAAAAGGCGTGTTGATTAAATTCATTATTAATATCAAGGAATAAATTGGAATAGCAGGGAATGGAATGGAAATGACATGGACCAACACCAACCTTAATTTGCAAACATATTTTTGTTCAATAACATGTTGTTGTAGACGAATAGCATAGATGTTGTATAAACTTTTGATCACTCTCCATCTTTTTCTTATTGGATGGGAAAGGGGTTTGGAGTTTGGAGGGGGGGAGTAATGGATGCTCATGTCAGGCAGTGGCAGCTAACACGTGTATCCATGCATTGGGTGAATAAGCTGCTGATACTCATACCCCCACAATTCTTGTTCAACGTAAGAGGGATTCCTGGACCCCCGGGGTTCCCAATATGAAATCCATACACATCCCAATCTCTTCTCTTGCAACTCACTCAATCATCACCATAAACTAATATGAGGAAAAAGTATATAACATTATCTTGTCTCTATGTATTAATAAATTGGTATATTGCTATTTAAATTATATCTATTTTTACGCATTATCGTCGAAATTGTTCTTTTTTTTAATAATTTATCCTCTCAAATTTATGAAAGTTGTATTTTGTCATATATGACTAATTTTTTATCGGAAGAATATCACATATGCTGTATATGTGAAAAATATCACATCATATTACTCTTAAATATCATATAAACACTGCACGTGCTGTTTTTTCAACAAAAAACTTGATTGAAAAACAGTTATAAATGACAAAATGCAAAATTTTATAAAATTGAGTTAATAAATTAATTAAAAAAAAGTTTAAATGCCAACATGCAAAAATGGTCCTAGTTCAAATTACAAAATATAATTGATCATAATAAATATTTAAAAACACAACTATTTATATAAAAAAGAAAATTGTCTTAATTCATCTTAAAATATAATGTACGTACATAGGATAGGATGTGTTCATTAGGAGATTAAAAAAAATTCAAAAACCCCTAATTAAATTGAATTGAACTATTTTATGAAAAAGAAAGGAAAGAATGAAATTGGGGGTCGGCCATCACATACCGCTCCACCTACCTTTTATTATATACATATATATTCTTTACTATTAGACACACACTCTACGAAATTCGCATATTCACCAACTGCAGGTAATGTTTTAATTTTAAAAATTTATATTAACTTATATAATTATGTTATTTAATTAATTCATTTATTAAATATAATTTATATTGATCGATGTACTATTTTACCGTAATATTTTACGAAGCTATTTAACCGTAATATTTTACGAATTTAGCTATTTAAAATATTATTGAGTTAAATATCAGATTTTGATATAAAAATGATATAGTGGTTAATTAAATTTTAGGTTTGGTAGATTTAAATATTATTATCATTAATTTACTCAATTTCATAGGACATGTTGACTAAACTGTTAATTATATGTATTGATATTTAATTAAATTCCATAACAGCGAGAACTTTTTAGAAAATTTATAAAGATATTCAAAATTGTATTTAATAAGTATTTGAAAGTCGTATTTGAAAATATTATAGTTATTATATAGGAAAAATGAGATTTTTGAAATGATTTAATTTATAATCATTGAAAAAAATAAAATGAAAAGAGCTTTGACGCGATATGAAAAAAAGTTATGATGCAATGTGAAAAGAGCTATGATGTGATATAAAAGAGTTATGATGCGATTTAAAAGAGATGTGATGCGAAATGAGATTGATAAATCAGCTGTCAAAGGGATGCACTTGAACTTTATATAATTGTGAGATTGAGTTTATAGAAAAAATACTATATCACCTTCTGGTAAGCAGACTAGAAAAAAAAAAGAAGTTTAATTGATTATTTTATTGCGAGTTGGCTATGTGGTGCAATAAAACTGATTATATTAGGAATAAATTGATTATATTCTATGCATGTTGTCTACTTATCTTGTCTTGACTATATTTGATATACATATATAGATATGACTGGTTATTTACTTACTGAGTTGCAGAATCATTCCTCTGTTGATATTTTTTTTCAGGAGTAGATCTTGTGTCTGCCTGTCGAAGGTTAGGTCCAAATGCTACATTCAATCAGGTCGGGCCATTACGCAGTTTTCTCCTCATTTTCAGTTAAAATACAAATCACATTTTGGTTGTATAAAGAGGAATTAAAAGCGTAGAAACTACTTGTGATGGATTACTTTGTGGTATTTGGTATATGCGTATATATATAAAATTGTGGGTTAATTATGTTTGTTATGACGTTAGGATTACATATGCATATTGATTATGTGCATATTTATATATATAGATACAGGGGTTACTTTAAATATGATATTTAGGGAAGATATAGTTGTAATAGTGATAGAGGGTGCTACACTAGGTGGTATCAGAGCAAGGATTAGATTTCTTAAGAATAGTAGATGAAATTTGAGATTATACGTAAGGTATATATTAGGAAGCTACTTATATGTGTGCATTTCATATAGGATGGAAACGCCAGGTAAAAACGCTGCTAGCCCAACTAAGAATTGGGGTAGGACGGGAAACATGGCGCTTAAATTGGATATAAGCAAGACATATAATAAAATTAAGTAGAGCTTCCTTCGACAGGTACTTCTTAAACTAGGCTTCCACGATCACTTTGTACCTCTTGTTCTTTGTGTTTTGTCTGTTATACTTTTCCCTTAAAGAAGAAATCTTCATTCACTGCAACTAAAACCTCTATTCTTTTATATTAAGTGGCAGGTAATTTGGTAACATTATCCCATTACGAAATCTTCGGCAGGGAAACCCCCTGTCACCTTATCTCTTTTTGCTTTGTATGGAGACTCTGAGCTCATTGATCTCTTGGGTGGAACTGGTAGGGGAACTTCAGGGTATTTGCATTAGTAGAGGTGCACCAAGCATTTCTCACTTATTCTTTACTGATGATACCCTTTTGTGTTATCGAGCCTTTGTTGAGGCTATGGAGTGCATTCGATCTATTTTACAGTTGTCGTGTTCAGTAAAGATACATCTAAGCCTACTATGACGATTATATCTGCAGGACTTGGTATTTGGAGGGCGGACAAACATGTATATACTTGGGACTGCCATCTGTTGTGGGTTGTTCGAAGAAAGCGGTATTTGATTCCATAAGAGATTGCATTTAGAAGTGAATTAGCTCATGGGGGTAAGAAACAACTTTCTCAAGCCGAAAAAGAGGTTCTTATAAAAGTAGCGTTACAAGCCATTCCCATGTATGCTATGAGTGTCTTTAAACTACTGAGGAACTCATTCGTTAGATTGAGAATATGGTTGTTCACCTCTTGTGGGGATCATCTGAGACCCATAAGATACATTCATTATGTTTGGTTTCATTTTCAGACAATTTTTGAGACAAGACAAAACACACCTAATGTTTGCCTCTTTGTTTTTACACCTTGTTTGTGTGTTTTATTATTTTTGAACTTTCTATATAATATATATATATATACACTTTTATATATATAAATATAATATAAAAAAAATATTATTTGATAATGAACAGTAATTTTTGTCTCCAAAAAATACAACATTAAACATACAATATCTATATATATATACGCATTTATATATAAAAGATATATGATTTGACGATGAACATAGACTTTTGTCTCCCAAATCCCAACAACAAATATACACTATTTATTTTAAAATATTTTAAATTATGTCTAAAAACAAATCCAAACATACACTCTATCTCCAACATACACTTATTTATCTCTATTTTTCTCTCTCTATCTCCAAAATACAAAACAAAACACTCCAAAAATAAAATCAAACATAATGATTGGTTCTCATGTAATCGTTTGTGTACATCCAAGTTGCAAAGAGGACTAGGATTAAGGGATATCGTACTTCAATAACGCCACGCTTGCAAAGCAAGTTTGGCGCTTACTTGTCAAACCAGACTCTCTAGTTGGGCAAGGGGGGTGGGGTATCGTAGCAGTAGTAATAGACGTTTGATATGGACAAGTCAGTTTGATTGCAGGAGGATCTATTTATCATCTATCTATCAAACCAAAAATATCAATCCACAAAACTCCAATTATATATTATCAGTATTATTAGTAAGGGTAAAGGGTAAAGGGTAAAGGCCGCCCCACTATCCATTTTCCTTCCACCTAATTAATTAATCACAAGCAGAAGCCGCCATCTCTTAGTTTAACGCTTAATCTCTAATGTTTACCAACAAATTTTAAATTTTAAATTATCTCATATTTTAATGGTTAACGTTTTAAATTTTAATTTTTTTCTTTTAACTACAAATAATTGTATTGCTATTTTAATTAACAACTATTAATTAGAGTTAAATAATTTAAATTAATTATTTAATTAGACTTGAATACTTGATTCAACTAATATTTTATTTTTTAATAAATAATATCACTTTAGATTTAAATACATTTAATATAGTTTTCAATCTAAAATGATTTGTATAAGAAAATATGTTCATATAAATTATTAATTTTTCATCAAGTAATATTATTTTTTTAATAAATAATATCAATTTAGAATTAAATACCTTAACATAATTTTCAATCTTAATGAATTATATAAGTCAAAGTATATCTTCATTTAAATTATTAATTTTCTCGTCATGTAATATCATTTTACGATCTATAATGAATTATATAATACGAAAAATACATTCAACTAATATTTTATTTTTTAATAAGTAATTTCAGTTAAGATTTAAATATTTTAAAATAACTTTTCACTCTAAAATGAATTGTATAGCATAAAGTATATGTTCATCTAAATTATTAATTTTCTCATAAAGTAATTTCTTATTATTTGTATTTTATTTATAATACTATGATTTTTTTTTATTAATAATGAATTATATACTAATAATAGATGATTAAAAGTGTATAAAATATCGGGGTGGGGTGGGCCCGGGGGGTTCAGGACAAAACCCGAACCCAACCGAGTCCCGACTAGCCACGCCCCAAACCCACAAAATTCTATTTCAGACCCGCCCCATTTAGGTGGCGGCCCCAATTATCAGGGACCAATTGCCATCCCTACTAAGTTGTACATAGACATCAAATAATAAAATTCAGCATTAAAGTACTATACTATCAATTTTTACTGTTTAAAGCCATTTTTATCCTTATTATTTAATATTATCAAACTCCATCTATATACATAAGTAGATAAAAAGGCTAGTTTATGAAGGTTAAAAGTGTAATTTCAAGTAGATACATTGATTAATATATTTGTATTTTAGAGGTATATTCATTTTTGTAGTTGTTTATATAAAAATTCAAAAAAGTGAGTGAGATGAGAGATGAGATTCATTCAAGTCAAGTATATACCCTACCATACATGTAAAGTATGTTCACTCACCCACTCAACATTCCCCAACAGATAATAATCCGACATCGTCTGGGGATAAGAACACTTTATACGACAGCGTTCCACGTTAAAGCAGAGCGCCGGCACTGGAGAATGATAACTGAAACTCACTGAAACATGAGCAACATCCCCACCCTCTCTCTCTCTCTCTCTCTCTTTACAGATCTCAACAACGCTCACTCCCATCTATACTCACTCTTATCCGTTCCAGGTTTCACTTCTCTCTTCTCACCTTCCACTCGACTCTCTCTCTCTCTCTCTCTCTCTCTCCCCTCTTTCTCCCTTTTCTTTTTTTTTTTTAATGATTTGTAATTCAGATCGAGTCTGAGTTAATCCCGGTGCCGCGCCGATGATAGGGTTTATCCAGTTTTTCATTTTTTTCGTTTTTGGTGGTTGGGTGAGGGTAAATTTTATTTTTGTTGTAAGAATTCTGAAGATTAATTTAATTTTGGGGTAGTTGCTGGAATTGCAAATGTTACACGGATTAATGGATGATGAAGCTTTGATCTTTTTGAGTTGGGTGTTTATGGATGTTATGATCTGTTATTTGGCTTGAATTGTTGGCAGCTTAGGCAGAATATGCATCAGAAAAAATTTCAAGCTTGGGCTAATTGCTAAAAATCTTTTCGAAATTATTTCTTATATTTTTTCCTCAGAGATTTTTTGGATGTAGGAATTTGCTGAGTGCATGGATGAGTAATGGCATTCGCAGAAGCTAGGGCTGCTTGGCAGAGAACGGCCAACAGATGCTTGGTCCAAGAAGATGCGAAAAGAGCTCCTAAATTGGCTTGTTGCTCATCATCAGTGCCCCCTTCTGTTAAACAGGCTGAGACTGGACCTACAGGTGCAGCTGGTGGCCAAGACATTCCTAACTCCCCCTCTCTGCCGTTTAATCACTATCCTTCCTATTCTAATCTATCTCCAAATTCAAGATGGTGGCTTCAGCTGCAACCCAATTATGGGTATCAGAAGGGTTTGACGGATGAACAGTTTACTTCCACGGAAGGTAAAATTGGAACCTGCCAGATCCAAGAAAACTCAGGAGACGTTGCAAGCAATGTTGTTGATCGGACTTCCCATGTCGAATCTTCCTTTGATAACCAGTTTGGCAAGGAAGAATTTTCAGTTGAAGATGGAAAGTTTGGAACATTCTGTGGCCGGGATTGCCAAGATCCTCTCAAGCTTGAAGTCAAGGAGGATTTTCGAGAACTAAGAGGCGAAGATCTTTTTTGTTGTGAAGTTTCAAAAAACGCCAATGATCTTTATTTAGATTCGGAATTGTCCTGGATTGGGCCTGAGAAAAATACTCCATGGTGGCGAACTGCAGATACTGAGGAGTTGGCTTTATTAGTTGCACAAAGATCGCTTGATCTTATAGAGAATTGTGACCTTCCCAGGCCCCAGAATACTCATTTCACGAAGGATCTTAGAATCAATGCATCCTGTTACAGTCATGATCAAATTTCCACCTCACCACTGGATCGAAAGCCTGGAATTGGGAGTCACAACCATTGTGGTGCTCATGATTCTACCCCAGTCAGCCTGACTGCTGGAAGTTCTTGCCGACAACTTAGAATGTCAGCTAGAGATCAATTAGTATCTGTAGTAGGCAAGCCATTAAGGTAATCTACCGCTCATGTGTTCTCATTGTTTCTTAACATCCATGATCACCACATTCAGTGCTAAATCATGCTTTTACAGCTTCTGTGGATATAGAAGTTAATTCTTAATAATTGCTGTATAAAAATACGATATCTTTTTTTTGGGTTCAACGGCTTGCAGATCTATATCTGATTGACTGACAAACCTTCACTACAGGATTTTGGACATCACAAATTTTTTCTCTATATTCCGTCAAAAACTTATTTCAAGTAATTTTTGAAGTCCTATGATAAGTTGAAAATGGGAGAGTCCTAAATTGACTTCTGTAAGTAGGGTATGTAACTCCACAAGGTGTTTGGGGGCAAGATGTTATGCATTCAGACATGCTATCTACAAATAGGAGCTTACGTCTAGTTGTGTTTTTTTATCTTGAAAAAATGAGTTACTCTGTTCTTTTCTTCATCAATTTTCTTCACATTTTGGTGGAAACCCAACCTGCTGCTTATTGCATTTTTTGGTTTGATTTTCTTTGGGATGAGGGAGCATGATTGAGTAGAAACCTTTATCCATCCCATAGTGAAACCTTATAGTCTGTAAAATGGTGGAAGGTCAAATTTTAGATTTTCCAGATGGACAGCCCATATATAACTTCATCTTATTTAGCTCACACATCACATCTCATATTCAAATCTTATCATCTTTACTGTCTGCAGTGTTGTGACTTGCGAACGGAAAATCAGGGATAGCCCAACTAATGAGAGAATGCCTGAGCTGCCTGGACTTGATGATGATGCAAGCAAGGCTCGACTACTGGAAGCACTTCGTCATTCTCAGACACGCGCCAGAGAAGCCGAGCATGTAGCGGAACAGGCTTGTGTGGAGAAAGATCATGTTGTCAAGCTTGTATTCAGACAGGCATCACAGCTCTTTGCCTATAAACAGTGGGTCCATCTTCTGCAACTGGAGAACATGTATTTCCAGTTCAAGAACGCCAAAGCTCAGACATCATCGGCTGTCATTCCTGTAGTGTTACCTTGGACACCTCTAAGAACTAGGAAAATGAGGAAAAGCTGGCAAAAATCGTCCAGTAGAAAAAGGGCCAGACGGCCTCGTCCACAGATACATGATTTGGGCAGACATGCATTTGTTTTTGCGTTAGGGTTGGGGCTTATTGGCGCCGGTTTGTTACTGGGGTGGACCATTGGGTGGCTGCTGCCTACCTGGTGATGATGGATCTACTGCTGTCTTAAGGATTTGTGGATTTAGGTGTATTACAGGGTTTTATAGAGCTGTATTGCCCTCTCCCTATCTTGTACATAAGAAGTACATGTAAATTTAACGTTTTATGTCCTTAATTTCACCTTTCTCAATATGAGCGCAGTCATTCAAACTTTGTGTAAGTTGCAGCAAAAGACTTTTGTGTATATAAATGGCATTGTGGGTGGAGTTGTATGGCTCTCTCTCTTCTTGTTTCATAATCGCTTTAGTATCTCACACTGACTGAGAAAAGCATATAGCTTAGAATTAGTTCAATTTATTTCATAATATAAGAGTAAAATTCACTCTTGTTCGCTGACTTATATTAGATCTAGCTAATGTTTTTATTCAGCTCTGACAATTTCCATCTCATCTCCTATGCACTTTCACATGGTAAGTTATTGTAATTATAATTTTAATTTTAGATCACAACAAATTCTTTTAATATTTATTATAATTACAAACACATTCTCGTTATTTTAAAAATTATAAATACTCATTTGAAATTAATGATTTCTAATAATATCTCTTCTTGGACAATTAGCTCCAGACTATTTGTTAGACGATCATTAATTTTAGAGAATATTTGTGATTTTTTAAATAATAAGAAATATTTTTAATTATATTAAACCTCAAGTGAGCTCTTTCATAATTAACCCTTTAATTTACCATAATTTTCAAAAAGAAAATAAAAACCCAGCCCATTTGGTTGGGCCCAACCCATTTTCTAACACATTCCATTGACACTGAGAGAACGAAGAACTCTCTAGCAATAGCAGGCGACGAGAGATCGCGAAACAGAAACAGCGCGAATCCGTAGGGGACGAGATTAATAGAGGCGAAAGCGAGAAAACAATCCGCAATCTGAAAAGATGCCGGTGATGGAGAAGCTGAAAATGTTTGTGGTCCAAGAGCCTGTCGTCGCTGCTTCTTGCCTTATCGCCGGTGTTGGTCAGTATTTCTACTTCTGTATCTTGGATTTTGATTTTGCTCCTGAGTTTTTACTCAATTCGTGGCTAGAGTAACAAAATTGGAAACTCCGAACAGATAGTCTGAATAGGAACTAAATTAGCTGATTTGGTTCACTTTCTCAATCCTTCCTAGTTCCCATTTGTTGCGAATGAAAATAGGGAAAAAGGTGGGCCACTTATGTTGAGCCAACACAATATCCGAATGGCAAGAACTGGAGTAAGCAGCCCCTGCATATGGTATGGTGCAGCCAATTCTTACCATTGCTATGGTATGTGGGTATGGGATCATTGGGTTCGCGCTGTCCAATATTTAAGGGAAAATCTAAAAACTTGGTTGTGCTGGTGCATTAAAAATTGGGCAGCAGAGGCATACCAAGGTGGTAACTTTCTGGACTAGTTGGGTAATTGCCTTTTGGTGGCTTGATCCGTTTGGTAGCATGTCATTTCTGTCTCCAGTTTATGTTGGGGTATCAATTCTCAAGTCGACATATATTTTAATTTGCTGTATTTTTCAGTGTTCGCAGCTGTTTAATGGAAGCGCATAGAGTACATAATATATTAATGATTGTGCTAGGTTGTGAGAGGAGAGTGGGCTGTGTTTATGTAAAGACTCTGCAATTTGATGTTTTTTCGCTTAATATGAAAAAGAATGTGCAAAACCCTGTGGTTAGATAGCAACCACCTATATGATATCATTACAGGATCAACGTATATCCTTCTTAAGACATCTAGTATTGGGGCATTTGTAGGACTCTTCCTCCCAGCAGTGGTAAGACCTATACTGGACTCTTTTGAAACATCCAAGCAAGTACCTCCACCTGCCTTAAGTGATGTAAGTGACTTTTTGTCTATGCACTGTTATTTTTTAACTGTAAAGCAAAAATCCTCGTTTTCAATGCAATGTTTCCGCTCTTCTAGTTGGTATCTTTTTAACTTCTCTTACTTTTATGATCTCTAAATATTGTTTTGAGGGTTTACCGTTGATGCTTGCGAGTTGCTATCCATATACTAATCATCATAAATAGTTTCTCCTGTCCAGTTTTCATCCAACAGAGGAATGAACTTGTATTATATCAGGAGGAAATTCTCTTTCCTCTTTTCCTGATTGGAGCTAGCTAGAGTTTAACATTTCCTGTTTCTAAGATAGATTTTTCATGTATCACTTGATTTCAGTGGCAGCATGTTATTGGTTAATGATGAATATCATGGTCGGGCATGGGTTTAACATATAATTGCTATACCTGTCAAACAAAAGCTAAGCGGACCCCTCGAAACACAGATCATTAAGTGCCAGCTGTCTCACTAGTCACTACTGGTATTCTTTTGCCGCTCTGTATCTTACATTGAACCACATTGAATGCCTCATAGTCATAGGAAAGAAGTAGATCGAATAATCAACATAGAAAGTGGCTGTCATTTCTCTGTGCAGTATACAATGAAAAATTCTTGTTGACGATCTCTACCATATCAAGGCTGACTCTGAACCCCAGGGATCCAGTCTATTATCGGAAACATTGAGGAGTTTGGTGCAGTGGAAGTCATTTGCTGGTTTTAGAGTCACCAATTAGTTGGCTGTGGGGTTTCTGAAGGTGCCTACTGCCCAGGCATCTTACTCCTGCCCTCAAAATAATATTGTTATTGCACAAGCTTAAAGTGTGCTTCAAACAACAGAAAATTAATCCAGTTGCTAGGGTTCGATGGTTAGGACCTTATTATAATTGTGTTTCATGTACAATGGGACATAGGTAATGCACATAGTGTCTGCATTGGATACAAAGTTTCAGTTGGATGGAAGTATGCTTATTCAAGTATGAATGAGCAGCAAACTTCTCAAAATTTGGATGTTTGTTCAAGCTGAGGAAGAGAAACTTTTTCCTTTAGGCTTTATGCCATTGGACTGAACTCTGTTCTGTATTTGCAGGTAGTTGCTGGTGTGACAGGAAAGAAACAGGGTTGAGACTGACCAGAAGACATGGTGCTTTCTTAAATGTGCTCAGGAATAGAAATAAGTCTCTGAAATGTTTATCTTGGATTGAGGGTGCTATATATTTCACATTGAATACGCAAGAAACATTGCATTTACATGAAGCTTCCTTTGCTACCTATTTGTGTAATTCCACATTGCTTTGACGTCATTTTTTGACATTATTGCCCACATGTTGGCTTCCGATGTTTACATGGAAAATAGTAGTTTTGCATCGAGTTTTCTTTAGGCTTGTTATATTTTTCTCTTAATTATTTATTTAGTTCCGTTCTTCCGGCATTGCTTGTTCGTTTAGCTTTCAGATGTTCTTCATTCTAAGATATGCCACAAGATTCTGTGAGCGCGAAAGGCCATCTAATTTTGACATGTCTTTTCTGCTTTCCTGTTTTCTTTCCACATGCTGCAAGAGGATAATCCTCCTCTTTGACTTTGCAGGTGTGTTTTTACTTTTTATTTTTTCTTTTGTCTGTTGAAGAGATGCATACAGGGTATCAAATGCAAATCAAAAGGGGATTTCTTTCTTGGATGGGTAAACAAAAACTCCCAGTTCAACGCGAAAGATATATATGTTACAGCTAGAATTATTGATGATTGTGGGAAAGTGGGTGTAGTAAATATTAATGAGAGGCTGCGGAAACGGGTAATTGTCAAGTACAAGAGAGAGTTACATTAGCTACGAAGAAAGAAAGTGAAAGGTGATAATTATACATGCAAAGTAATGAAGCGTTTCTTGTAAACCATTGACGATGATCTTCTATGCAGGCAAACTGATAATATTACATTCGTTCCTCCAATCAAGATTTTCCTTCTTGCATGTCTATATGCCGGACTCCTTCAAACGGATCCTTTCTTTCTTCGATTTTCTACTACTCTTCCATGCCATCACTTGATTTAAACTCTCACATATAGCACTCTGACATTAAGCAGACAAAAATGATCAGTTTTTCAGTAGTCAACTGTGTTAAAATAAAAGCCTAAAATGAAGGGCAAAGGCAAACAAACGTCAAAATGGACATGTTTTACAGTCTTCACTTTGATCAGCAGGCTGCCCCACTCCCTTTCTTTTTCATGCACATTGACGAAACAACACATAAAATAAAAGCTGTGTACAGAATTCCAACTACTCTATTTTTATCATTTTTGGCATCTTTTGCTGAACGGGAGGGTTAGGTCATTAAAGTCGATGGAGGCCCCCCCACAATTTGTATATTATTTAATCTTACTATATATTACTAGAACTCATAAGCATGACAAATAAATATGATTGCAATTAAGGGCGGTGTGTACCCATTACCCAATATTAGGTGGTCTTTAATCAAATTTTTTAGAGCACTGAAAAGACAAGACGTGGGAGTAAAACAAAAATGTGTATGTGAAACATTTGGAGTCAAGCTCTTTGGGTTATCTTAATATAATCAAGAATTAATCATGATCTCATTAAACCAATAATCTGATCAAACTGATAAACTAAGCATTTTTGAAAATATAACGAAGGATTGATTGGTGAAAAACAGCATTTTTCTAGAGACAAAAGTTAAAATAGATTAACAAGAAGAAAAGAAATTTAGTTACCCAGATATGAGTAGACGTCGGTTGGGAAGAACTGGAAAAGCTTCCACTTCTTCTCATCTTCCCCTCCATTTTGGCCCTGCTGGAGCTCTCATAACTCTCACAGCCAGTAGTTGAAAAACAATCCCCATCATCAACCTCCTTTTTACCACCACTCTTGAACCTCAAAGTCCTACGGAAGAACCCTACTGGTCTTGAAATTCTCCGCCCTCCACTACTCCTCTTTCCAAGCAGCACATCCACAGCACTCTCAGGACTATCGCTGCTGTGGCTGTCGAAGGAGTCGTGGGCCTCCCGAAAGAATCTGAAGGAAGAAAACTTAGGGCGGGCGACATTATAAGGGCCATCAAGAACAGTGGTGGGGGAGGGCATTTTGTGGGCAGGCTCCACCCTACAGGGTGGAAGCTCCAAGGGCTTGGCCGCGGGTTGGGGAAAGGGAATGATGTCGGTGCAGGGTCGGGGTTTGCCGGGCTGTTCCTCCCATTTGAAGGGGACGGAAGCTAAGGTCTGGAGTGGGGGAGTTGAAGTTCCTGATGGATGGTCAGGTGAATGCATGGCCATGGTGGGTGCTGGTAGGGGTAAAAACGGAAAGCTGAGTGTGGAGAAACATGGATCTGTTTCATCCTCTTCTGCCATGTTTGCGTGTGGGTGTGTGGGGGAGAGAGAGAGAGACTGAGTGAGTGTGGATGGAACCTTTTATGTTATGATGATGAAGAGGATTAATAGAGGAGTGAGGAGAGGAACGGGGACCAACCCCTGTTACCAATTTTTTCTTTTTTGGTGGATAATTACGTTTATAAGCTTTGATTTATAGTTTGTTTACACAAATTATTTTATTATTTATACGATTACACATATACCTGCTAAAATAACAATATTATTTATACAAAATCATTCTTTACTCTTTTGAAAAGTTACACACACCATAAAAATTTTAGCATTATTATACAAACTACCCCTATTTTTTTGCTGTTTAGAATAATTTCTGTAATTATACACAAAATAGGGATTATTTGTGTAAATAGACTAGTGGTAATAAAAAAAAATTAAAAACCCCAAAAACGCCAGATCAAACCGAATTAAACTACTTTTCATTATTTATTTTTCAAACCGCAATTCTAAATTTAGTGTAAAATCTCACCGCTACTATTGGTTTGGTTTTAATTTAGAACTTAAAAAATCGTCAAAAATCACACCGCTCCGCTAAATATATAATTAATTTTTTAAATATTATATATAATAATTTGATAAAATAATTAATTTTTTAGAAGAATATCATATTCGAATTATATGATCTCAAAATTCAAGCGTAATAATAAAACTAAAACGTAAAATAACGAATTCAAAGGGTATACCTTTGGAGTTTTCGGGCGTTTGATGTATAAAGAAACAAAATAAACATACACGGGTTTGAGGCAAAAATTACATAAATCAAAAAATAAAGAAAGTAGAAATACGACACCTTCGTTTTTCTAACGTTTGATTGAAACGTTGTTCACTTGAGGCTCTAAAGCAGGAATCTTCTAACTTGTCCGTACCACAACGAAATTTGGATCTCAATGGTCTCTTTGCTAGAAGAGAACAAGAGATAAAAAAATTGCTCCAAGAGCAAGAGAGAGGGGGCTGCCGAGAGGAGGAAGAAATTTTATTTTGTTGTAATAATAATCTTTCCTTGATAAAATTATACACAATATAATATGTATATATACATATATACCTTGTATAGATGTATATGAATGTGTCTATATACATTTCATTTATGTATATGGTATGTCTTCTTAATTCCAACTCAAGAAGATGGCCAAAATTACACTTTCGAAAATTACAATTTGCTAGCCATTTATTTTCTTCCATCGAATTTTCCATTGGGCTCAAAAGGGGTGGGTTGGCCTATTTTTATACTTAGAAATACAAGCCCAATGAATTTTTATTTAAATTTAATTTTAATAAAAATTCATCCAATTGAGCCCAATATATTTTTTATCCAATTAAATACATAAGTCTTCATTGTCTTTATTAATTAATAAGGTCCAACTTATTAAATAATAAAGACAAGCCCACTATAAATTAATTCCATTAATTTATCATTTGGCCTTCCATCCAATGGAACTCTCATTTATAAGTAATTTAATTACTTGCACAATTAATTTCAAATTAATTCTTTGTTCCTTTCCCATGATTTGTGTTGACTCTTTATGTTCATCTTTCAGCTAGACTTGGGCTAGTGTATAACACTATTATCAATATAATTTAATTTAATTAATAATTTTTTATTAACTCTTAATCAAGAAAGCCCGTCACTGTGGGTGATTATCTAGCAACAGTCCATAGCACTAGAGACTATGTGAATGTCCATGTGAACATTTAGGCTCCCGAATCCATATGGGTATGGTCTTTCCATCCACCGTCCCCGGCCTTAGTTTAGGGCATGAAATTAGGTGTCGGTTTTCATCCTGAACCAGATGTTTATGCTTGATACCTAAAATAGCGTTGCACCAAGTTTCTCGACACAGGGACCTCTTTTTTTTATTCGATCAACGACTGTGGCCACAGATTCACAAAGCGTGAACGCACCTCCAAGTACATAAGAGATACCCCTGTCACATACTGACATGGGACGGATTCTCTTCTTGGAACTCACCGTCCTTACTGCATACTCCGACTGCATTAGACAAGGCTTATGATCATTATTTCTGTAACACAATAACCTCTCGCAGATCCAAGATACAGTCATCATATGCAAGTTTGAGGACTACTCCCGTACTATCGGAACTGGGGATTTGAGTCATACTGACCAAGACTCCAAGGCTTCCATATGACAATCCCCGTGAGTCAATTCAGTTGATTCGACACCTAATCAATCAACTCAAGATCATATAGACGCTCCGCGTCTGTCACTGATGAAACACGATACTCACTAATTGAATGCGACTCTTAGTGCAAGTTTCCATAGTACTCTCGATGCCTAATCTCGAGATCCTCGATTTGGAATGTTTCATACCCAACCTTTTGGCAGTTGGTTTCATGACCACCATCCAATGTGCGGCCCAATTACGCAGTTGCTAATTAGTGTGTGGGCTTTATTGTGATATTCAAGCAAATACAAAACATAACGAATGAGCACAACAAAGTAAATGCCAAATAAGCGAATACTCAATTTTTATTCACTTAAAATAATATTACATAATATCAATTAATCGTCAGAATAGAATACATCCAGGCCAATCTAATTGACTTTTTGGTCATCTATCCTAACACTTATATTTTTATCTACTTAAAGTTGTGAAGAGTGTTGATGGTTTATACTGCATAATGTTGGTTTTTTTTTCTTGTTACATACAAACACTTGTTTTATTTATTGATTTTTGTTAGTCTTAACATTTTATTTTTGTTATAAGTATTAAAACCGTCAAACTGCCCGAAACCACACAAAATCGTACATTTGATTTTGGTCTTAAAAATGACAGTTTAAAAAATTGTTTTATAAAACTGCCAAAGACAATTCGATTTGAAAATAGATTTAAAAAAATCGAAACCGTACCGTACCGTAAGCACTTCTAAAATAGCCCATAGATTAGAGATGTAAATGTAATTATCCTTTTTTTATTACAAAGTTTACTTTATTTTCTACTCTTCAATATACATACCACGCACGGTTATATAAAAATATATATACATGTGTGTGGTATGTATATGGAATAAAATAGAAAATAACATGTGATTTTTAATGAAAAGGAAAAGCGAATCCGGGAAAAGCAGTTGGATAATGATTGGATATCATCATCATGTTATTGCTCTTCTCTACATTTATCAACACAAGATCACTAACCATTATTAGACTTCACTCTTTACTTTCTAAACTCTGCGCCCTGTATGATTTTTATTGTAAATTAATATATATATATATATATATATATTCTATTTATCAAATAATTTATACATAAAATTTACACACAAGATGTAAATATCAATACTATTATAAAGAAAACCTTTTATCATACTAATTTTTGAATACTCAAATTTATTTTTTATTTCATTTTTTTCCTTTAACAAAATTTGGTCAAATTAATAATTTCAATATTTTTTAATAATTTTATAATTATATTTTCTTTTTTTTAGCTACCCGTCACTCCAAAATTCTATCTCGACTTACTTAGTCACATTTATTATAATTTATGCTTTTGTAAAAATTTTTTCTTATCATCTCAAACCAAAATTATTTTTTATGTTTACGGGAACAGCATGCGACGATACTAATTAATTTATAAATGAAGATCGAAACTGAAATTATGATTTGGACAAGATGCCCAATTTGTGTTATCCCTCCATTTTGAATGGAAAATTTCTAATTCAAATCAGATTTGTACGAATTTGAATTAATTATATAATAAATGTAATATCCTTACGCAGTGTGATTGATGTACAATTTAAAAGAAAATTATCATTCATATAATAAATATATCACACTTGTTTTATAATTAATTTCATTCATTCAAATTTAATTTGAATAAGAAGTTTCAATCGCATGGTTATTATAATGTTAAAAAAGTAATGGGGACATCACTAAAATTGGTGTCACATAGGTTTGATTGTGGGCCAATTACTTGAGTTTAATTAAAATTGAAGGAATGAATGGGCATAGACAAAAATGAAATGTAATTAGTCCTACCCCCTACTCATAAAAAAGTATATTATATTATACATTTGGTGAGAGTTAATAGTTTTAGGTGAAAATAATGACAACAAAATTAGCTCATAATCTTTTATAGTATTTGAAGAAAAACATACAGTACTACTATTATGGTGGTGTAGTATTGTAGAATTGTAGAATCCAGAGCAGCAGACAGGTGAGGTCATCATCATCTGCACATAACAAAAGTGGGGTGTGAAGTTACAGAGGCAGTGATGTGATTCTGGTAAAGAGAATGTCAGAATGCAAACAATTGTTGCTTGCATTGGATTCTCATCATCATCATCATCATGGTACAATCCAATTCCTTTTCAGAAATGATTTGGACCCATCACTACCTCTGCCTTACCTGCCCAACAACAAAGTTCTTCACCTTTCTCCTGAAAAAAGGATAAACTAATTAAGATTTTTTATTCAAACCAGAAATCCAAGTACATAAATGGGCAAACAAAAACAAGAAACCACTTCATATATACACACTCTTTGGTATTTTTGATCTGTCGTTTGCATTTTTCCCACAACTTCAAATTACAGTTGATTTAAGGTTGCCTTCTCCGGCAACCCAATATTAGTCCTTTACCATTAGTTGAGAATGGAGAATCATTGCCAATTTAAGTGGATCTTAGTCATGCCAACAAAACTCTGTATCCCTCCCTACTCCTTCCTATACACCTACAACAACTACAACCCCACCACAAAAATCCAAGTCTACAACTTGAGCCCTCCAATAACACCTGAAACTCTCTTCATAACCATTTGATCAGATGCAAGAGTTCTCCATTCTTTTGGGGAGACACTGAAATTGAGCAGAACCCCCCGTAAACGATGACCAGACCCCATTCTGCTCCCAACATTTCAATTGCCATGCAACCAAATCTACACCAGAAGCTATCTGCCAATTCTTAAGGCACCATGAAACAGGAGAAACTAGATAATTTGGCAACCATGAGTTCCAACTCTGTTTATTACAATACACTAATATGTAAATGCATCCAGAAACTATTTTGTCAAAACTGTGCATGTTTACACTAATTTTGTTTACGCGGAGCCTATAAGATGAAACACAAATTAGGAAAAACAAAGACATTCACCATCTTCATCAATCAGTAAATAATCAATAAAGATGACAAACCGATCTCAAGGAGCAGCTTAAATGGTTCAGCTCACAGATGAGAAAGAGAATATTCAAAGCATCAAAACGATCCACATTATTAATAGACTCATGTTCCCCCCAGGCTCCCACTTTGGCCCATGTTTAAGAACGAGTCAACTGTCAATGCATTAAAACCAACAGCATACTGTTGACATGTCAATATTCATGCACAAATTTCAAAGGGGGAAAAATACAAGCAAACTCCTTGTGATATAGCAAATGAGCAAATTACCCCCTTATAAAAAACAAATAGCGATTTACCTCCCTATATTTTTTAAAAATATAATAATTTACCTTCCTATGATTTTTAAAATGAAGCAGTTTACCTCCATATATAAGGAGGTAAATTGTTTCATTTTAAAAAGTAGAAGGAGGTAAATTGCTCTATTTTTTTCATAGGATGTAATGTGCTCATTTTTAATATCACAGGGGAGTAAATTGCTATTCACCCAATTTTAAAGTGATACATGGAAAGCAGTACATCAGTCAAGTATTTCCTACTACAAGACAGCGACTGGCTCAAACAATTGTTACATTATAGGAGCTGCAAAGTTGAAATAATGCAGCTTGATTTGCTGATCCAAGATTTTCATTAATGATTTGCGAGTATATTCCAGGTGAGCGGGCAAAAAGGTTTGCCAAAGATGCAACCGAAAATTGCTTTGGATCGCTGATATCCCGCACGGGGTTCTCTTCTTTCCTCCCAGCATTGTATAGATGGACGAATGTGGCATATAACCAACAGTTGCACCAAAATCAGGAACTTCATGATCCTCTTCCACTCTGTTCTCTGGACATGAAACAATTGTAACAACGCTGTCAAGTATTTTACCCCAAAGCTTTGAATCTGATGGTGACAATGATTCACATATAAGTCTAGTTGTAGCAACTGAAGTTAATTTGAGTTCCGTCGAACCCGTGATCAGCCTGACATTCAGTACCCAAAATTGCTCCAAGATTGTGCAGAAAACATCAGGCTGAACAGCATTCATCGTCGTTGCAAGTTTTTCAGGACCATGCTTCACCAAAAACAGTGACATAAATACAACGAGAGACTTGATATATTTCACTGTTCTGTTGTATTACAGTCGCTTAAATAAAGCAACCCAAATGTGGCTAATGTAGGATGAGATGACATCATATCCGAGGTTCTCAATCAGAGTGTTCAGCACATAAAATCCTTGCTCATAGTACTAGGAGATGAAACTAGTGTATTGAAAATTCCAAGTACACTAGACAATCTTCCCTGCTGATTTAGCTCATGTGGTACTTTTTTCGGAGGAAGGCCTGGAGCATTCGAACAAGAGCCGGTACATTTCCTGACTTTTTCCAGGATTCAGGCAGAGGAAGAATAGCAAAAGTCTCCATATAATTTCCAGGTATAGGAGATCCATTCAAGTCAACAAGCTGAGCCAGAAGCTGGAATGCATAAGGGAAGAACTCGCTAACATCTCTGGATAAGATCATCTGGAGGCTGGGCAGAAGGCTTGTTTCAAAGCTTGAAATGAGTGACTGATCCTGCTCAAAAGCCCGTTTAATTAGAAGAGCTACTGCTTCAGACATATAGTGGTTAAAGACAGGATTTTTTGGGTTTTCATAGACACTATTCAGAACAGCTGCCAGACCATTGATGCACGGTATAGCAACCTCGTGAGAAACATTAGCAACTCCAAGAACCCACATGATACACTTCATCACATACTGATTCTCCTCGGATTCTGGCTTCTGCAATGCAGTAAAAAGACTGGTCACCAAAGCAAGCAGGAACGGACTGACATCAGCAGCGGTGTATCTTGCCCTTCCCCCTTCATCTTTAACCAGCAGAAGCTTCTCAATGCAGCTGGCAGCATAGGAATGCACCACATTAGACTCTGAGCCAAGGAAGTGAACCGCATCAGGAAGCAATGCCATTGCAGTAGGTTTGGAGATCTAATTCCGAAACATGGGGAAGAACTTCAATGCGCCAGCTTTCACATTGGAAATCCATCCAAGTCTGGTTTTGCAGCTTGGGCACAATCACAGACCCAAAAAAGCTCTCCACGTCAACAAGATCAGTCGAAACAGAACTTCCACCAGCTTTCTTCATTGCAAGGGCGACAACCAGATAGATAGCATAGTCCTTATGCTTCCAATTCATCACTGGATTCCCGCCAAATGAGGTCAAAAGACTCTGTATCTGAGCAGAAACTTTCTCAGTGACCTTCTCCTTATAATTCATAGCAATTCCTTTCAGGAGTTCACAAGCAATCCTCCTCCTAGTATCAAGGTCACTGCCTTCCATATCTCTCCTTATGAACTCCACATAATAAATCTCAAAAAGCTCCTCATCCTCATCCCTTGACATCACATTAGGAATTACTATACTCTGGCATATTTTTTGCAAAATATTATCCCTCGCAAACAATGTATGACGAACACTTGTACTTACTGTGGTCAGAAACTTAATAGCAGTCACGGTCAGCCTCTCCCGATTTGATGAATTCGACACTACCACCAAAAGTCCCCACACCGCTCAACAAAACCACCCAAATATTTCTGAAACGTCTCCTCCTCTTTCTCCATATATCGGCTAATATTCTCACAAACAGCAGCTCCAACTCATCGACCAAAGCAAGCCCATCATTTCCACTATCTTCCGGAGCAGAATATTTTACAGCCAAATATTTATTGAACTCAATCATCCATTCATCCATATGATCTTCAAAGAACTCCGGCAATTCCATAATATTTAGCGAATAAAAGATCCTACAGCACAACCTCTGCGATTCTATATAACTCTTGAGAACCTTAACATCCACAGTTCCAGAACCCACAGCCTGGTCTATGAACCCCGCAGTCCGTTTAAAGACTTCCAATGGCTTTGCAAAGTTATCAAGGCAATACTTCAAATCGAGCAATAACTCATTCGTCTAAAACTGGTACCTGAATCTCTTAAACAACGAATTAATGGCTGTCAAGACACCATTAACGGAAACATAATTATTGGCCCGACTCAATTTACCCAAGTCGCAACTAATTCAGGCAACAAAGTGGGCCAGGCTTTTGGGAAATCATGCTTCCATATAAGATTCAAAGCTTCAGTGAGCTGCGCTTGAATTTTGGGGGAGGAATTAACCATCAAAGTGAGGATTAAGGATTCAATCTGTTCCTTTTCGGGGTCAGGTACAATAACCTAAACGGGATCGTTAGGCTTGGTGGCCCAATGGGCTTTGAGGTGGTCTTTGAAGTTAATAGTAGCAGATTGGCGGATCTGGTTATGAACAGAGGGGCCCGCGATAAGACGAAGAACAGCAAGAGCGTAAATAGGACGATCGGCGGCTTCGGACAACGCAGCTTCGGCACGTCGGCGAGGATCATGGTCGGGAGAAAGTGTATTGAGGAAACATTGTGAGAGGAAGTGTAGGGTGTCTGGGTTCCACTCCATGTTGTTTTAACAATCAGGGTGTGCGGGTTAGGGCTCTAGGAAGAAAAGGAAGATATATATATATATATATATATATATATATATATAGAGAGAGAGAGAGAGAGAGAGAGAGAGATTGGGAAGAGAATTGAATAGGAAGGAAACAGTGAAGGAGGGAAATGAGAAATGAACTTGGAGAAAGAAAGAAATTTGAAAAGAAAATGATAAAATTAGAATTTAAAACTATAGTTTGTGGGCCTTAAGACTGGGCTTTGACTTTGATTTGTTCTACCACTCAGCCCATTCTAGTTCATGGGCCTTATGACTGCGAATCTCATATTTTCTTAAAAATGCAATATATTTATCGTCTATTAGTGTATAGTTCACAGAAAGAACGTCGTAATTAATTTTATACGATCGAATCTAATTTGAATAAAAAATTTCGAATGACAACTCCAAAACATAGACATAACAAATTAACATTGCCATCCTCACAATAATATTCTTTTTTTGTTTCCTTTTCTTGAAATCAATTATCAACAAGTACACTAAGTAATAACAAAGGAAAACAACGTAATAATAATAATAATCATAAATAATTAATTACAAGCTACTACAAAAACCTTATTGTACGTTCTTGTAAATATTTAACAAATATATATAGGAGAGTGTATATATAATTAAAGAATTTGGTTTGCAGTGTCCAGGAACGACGTGGCATCACCAGAGAACACCCCACAGTGATCAGAAGTACAACTCCAATACCATACCTCAGATAAGTAATGATCATTATGATGACCCATCAGCTCCGGCAGCTCAATCTCCGCCCAAAAGTCATTCCCCTCCCT
>NC_026155.1:327809-336086 GCF_000512975.1 Sesamum indicum
TATCCCTTGCAGTGCTGGTGGAGGGACGCGGGAACTGCTCGATTTCGTCTGGGAAATTGAGCTGAGCTCTGTGGCCTTTCAAGCAATAAGCAGCGACGTCGTAGGCTCTGGCTGCCATTTCGGGTGCGGGGAATGATCCCAGCCATATTCGAGTCTTCTTCTTGGGTTCTCGGATTTCGGACACCCATTTTCCCCAGCGTCGCTTTCGCACGCCGCGGTACACGGGGTGGCGCGTGCCTCCTTTGGTGGTGGAAGTATGGTGGTGGTGGTTGCTGCATGGTGGAGGTTGCTCCATTGCAAAGCAACTTCTGGGCATGCTCCTCCTTAAATGTTATTAATTTAGAGATGTGTCCCTGCTCTGTCTCTCTCTCTCTATATATATAGTTATGTTTGTGTTGGACCAATAGGAAGTTGAATTTGCAAATGTGCCCTTACCCCCAATCATTTCTACCACATAACACCGCCATTCGCAGCCGCAGCACGTGATTACACACTTACTGTTTCTACTTTCCTTTGTTGTTTCCGTTGGGTGCTCCGACCAAATTTTCATATAGGAAAAAAGCCATAGAGAGTGCGCCCAAAACCAGACAAACTCATAAATATCAATGAGGGTCTAATCTGTTCAAAATATTTTTTTACTAAAATTTTCGAAACTAGTGAATAGAATTGAATTTATTTTAAATTAATTCCTTCAAATAAAAATAAAGATAGAAGAAAATATGATCATGCTCAATTTCACGGTTAATTATAGATGCAAAGATGACAATCATTCATAATAGATAAATTGGTTATTATCATTGGTACGACCTAACGACCTCACATTTTCTTATCTCTAATCAGTAAAATCATGTGAGCGTCCTCAAAATTTAATTTACCAACAACATTAAGAACTTGAAAGGCCCAATTCTGACTAATAAATTCTTAGGAGGGTTTATTTAAGCTAAATTGTGCATTCCCAACAACATAATCAACCACTACAATATGATAAACTATGTTGTGTTATCAATAGTTATTGAACTAAACAAATAATTACGAATTTACAAGTTCAATTTAGCTAGGCAAATATTGTTTATAATGCATAACGGTACCTATCATTCATAAATCAGATTATTTATGATAAAAGTACAGAGAACAACACAAATACCCATATGAATGAAAGTAGGAAGTACAAGTTAGATCTCACAATATATTGAAATCAAGCATTCACCGAATCTTTAACCGAAAATAAATGAACTAACTTAGCATGCTAATGAGAGAACACAGAAAGAGAAAAATATTATAAAAAAAATACAGAGAATATCCAAAGATGAAATCGAAAGATCAAAGATCAAAGATGTTCATATCAACAAATTTAGTAAATTTTGACTAATGAATGAATTTATTTGTTAGACAAAAATAAAATTTTAAAATATTAGATAGAATTTCTTAAACTATAATATATATATATATAATTATATTTGAATTTTATAAAAAGAAGAGTATAATTATCCTTTACATATTGATGCGCATGAGATGATGATGATAATATGATAGGATAAAGTAGGGGAGGCGCGTGGAGGGGAGGGGGTGTGAAAGAACGAAGCTAACCCTGAAACAGACCTGACAGCCAACATAAATGGTTGAAAAGGGGATGGTCCACTTGCAACACAACAGGTTAGGATCACATTCACATGTGCAAAGCAGCACGAGATCTAAGTGACTCTCACCTCTCTCTCTCTCTCTCTCACCTCTTCTCTTTTGTTGTTTTCTGCCCTCTCTTTTCTTATTTTGGTCCATCATCATTATCTTTTGTCTTTAAACTTTTAACTATTGTTTCTTATGCTCAAATTCTACCCCCCCAATATTTCCAATATTTACTTCTCTCCTCTCTCTCTCTCTCTCTATACATATATATATATATATATATTCTTCTTTCCTTTCTCTCACCAAATTCTACCTCTCTCTACCTATTTTAATATTCTATTAATATGAAAAAAGGAATAATTCTTTCCCACAACTACGGTCATAATAGTTTAAATATGATCGAAATTGAAATAAATATAATGTACTAAAAGCGTATGTAAACAGAGGTATTTATAAAAAAATTGGTATGGTCCACGTGGCAACATCTTCTACAGTCCAAATTTCGAGTTTTAGACTAGGGTCAGATGTTACAGCCCATCAGAGTTATTGCAATTCATTTATTGTTAGAAAAAAAGATTGAATGAACAAGTTTCCCTTCTTCCAGAAAAAAATCCTCAAAAAATAGAAGCTAATTAACGACAATGGGATTCATCCAACGATTGGGATGCATCAATCCTTTAAGCTCCAATTCGGACCACATAAAGAAGCGGCCAAATCTTTGTTTGTAGGTAGCTAGTGGGATTGATGATGGTGCCAATTGCCATTAAGGACATATGCAATATTTAGCATTTGCACTTCCCATGTCTCTGTGGTGCAAATTCTAGCTTCACCAGATCTTGTCCGGATCCACACTACACTACATTTCCCAACTTGCATGTCTAAAACACCACGTGCTGTTTACTATTAATACAACAAATTGATGATTGAGATTTAGTAGGTTACGTCTACTTCAATTATTTATTCAGCACAAAAGACAAATTCAGCCTATTTGTATACTCAAGTTTAATTAGCAAGCCCATGTTTTGCTGGCCCAACTGCAATTCACAGCTTAAAGCATGGCATGCTAACTAGCCCAAATTATGCCACCATACTGACGAGGCAATACTAAAAAATAAGTCTAATACCAACAAACTCAATGCCATCCACCTTAACCTCCATCTCAACCACATTCTATACATCTTAAAACACGTCATCCTAAAATGGCGCTAGTAGGGAAGGTTGCGGTAACGAAACCTGACTGATTAAATATGCATGTAGCTAATCTTTCTAAATATTTGAAAGTTAACCCTTTGTTAGTCTTTACTTTGAAAGTTAACCCTCTGATGATATTAAAAGTTTTGGAAAGAACCATTGACTCGTATGGTACTACTGAATTTTATTACACATCATAAGTTATCCACCTACATATAATGTTTAATTTAGTAAAAACTGAACTCAATATACCTAGTATAATTATGGGATTATAGGAATCTGGGTAGGGAGTATGTGATATTACGTGCTCAATGTATTGGTGCGACTAAGATAAATTAAGAGTAATAGTTCAAGGTGCTTTGATAAAACAATATTTCATAACTATTAAAAGTAATTAGGATAGCCATAACAAATTTGACATGATTCAAGGAAAAATCTTAGTTTTGTACCATAATTTAGGTCTAATTCATTTTTGTTTTCAATGATTATAAAAATCTTACTTTAATGATAATATTTTTTACATCTTGTCTCACTTTTTAGTCGAAACATTAAATAATTGACGAAAACACCTACTACATGAGACTTACATGGCCGTTAAGTGTACGTTTTGGAGGGAAAAGATGAGTTTGCATCTCGCAGAAAAAAATTATTTTTATCCCATAACTTAATCCTTGTTCACTTTTTGTCTCAATAATCATGAAATTCTCACTTTAAAGACAATAATTTATGACTTTTCTCACTTTTCGTCTTGCCATTAAATATTTCAAAAAGCTGCCACGCGATACTCATTCAACCATTAAAGTTGGGGTGTGTTGGAGGAAATTATGGCATGTGAGAGGCATATGATTTTTTTCAGAGGAATTATAACTGTAACTTTTAAAAATAGAAGAAAAATAATAAAATTAAAAATAACTCTATTTAAGTCCTTACAAACTCGTGAGAATTAAGTTTCTCAAATTAAAAATATGATTTCAGCAAGTAACTTAAGTCTTACAAAATTAACTAAAATTTTTATAATTATTGAAATCAAAAGTAAATAGAATCTAAATGACCAAAATTTTAGATTTTCCCTCCCACATTTATGGATTCAGGAGAAAAAATAGATAAAAAAAAAAAAAAAGGAAAAGGAGCACGTGAGGATTTAAATAGGGGCCCAATTGGATGTGTTAGAAAGGAGAGGAGACAAGCTCATTGCTAGATTCAATGATAGGAATGCAGCAGAGTGTGGGGATCATCGATCTTGGGCCTCTGTTGTCTGAAAAACCTGTTTCCTCCGGACACTTTACTTTATCCCAATTAATCTTCACATCTTATCGTACTTGATATTTATTGATGATGCTTCCATCAGGAGCTACGTGTCTTCTGTAAGACCCATTCTGTTGATTAATTATTTACCGATTTTTATGGTATGGGCCGCCTGCCCTTGACCATTTTGTTCAGTGGGTCCCAATGATTGAGCCCTGCCTTTCCCTTTCAAGAAGGAAACAATAAATTAAAAAAAATAAAAAAAAAGAATTTTTTCTATTCAAGTAAATGTATACTCGAGAGATTAGAGGGGTTTAGGAGATTATTATTTCTTTTTAAGAAAAATATTTCATAAAATATTTGAGAAATCACAATTTTCAGACAAAATGCTCTGAATATATTTGATGCGAGCGATTTTAGCACGGATCCAACAAGTTTGGATTTGGGCGGTGGACTTGGGCCAGTCTAATAAAAGAACTTGAAAAATAAGACCTATAAAACAACACGTTAATACTTTGATGCCTAAGTTAGTTTCAGATTGAGGAGTAAATAATTGAAGAAATGAAGTATAATGAAGAATTGAGATATGATAAATAAATTCGTGGAATAGATCGTGATCAGAGTGCAATTGGAATGATAGAGAAAAGATAGGGAGTAATTTTCCAGATTGTAGAAAGTGTCATCATTGAGGGACTGAACCTGTATATATAAAGAGGGGCATTTCCTTTTGTTGGGACTCTGCACACCACCCTTATTCTCGGAGAAAGGGTTCAAAATAAGTGTTGATAAGGCCTAATTCGATCTCATCTCCAACTGATCACCTCACAACAACATGCTTTTTCCTAGGGGAGGATTCTTTGCATGTGAAAACTCTTATTCTGCGGGGAGTCCCTCCAGATTTAGGAATCCTAGGTCTTGAAAGTGTTTCCCTTTTCCTACACTGTCTTAGTTAGACCCTGAATGTGTGCCTGTGGTTCGAAAAGTGTGTTACCAGACCTCTTTCTTGGGTCAGGTCTATGGTGATTCTAGTGCGCTACCATTTCCTTAGGCTGGTGGACTATGCTCAAGAGGTCTTGGATTCTATAAACTCCCTTTTGGGCAAAGTCTTTTTAGACTATACACATCATTCAGTCCCCCCCAACCCCACTCTAAGGAGGAAGGGCGCCTCCTAACTTCTTAGAGTAGGAGCCCTTATTACACCAGAAAGGGGATCCCCGTTTGAATTTTTTGATGCATGCTCGTCTCAGCAACTTCTTGTAACTTAGGAAAGTGGATCTTCACTTTTTGTTATTTGATATGATTGCCATAATTATTTGTTGCATGGGGGATGGTATTTTGGTAACCGCCCCAACCCCGGTGCCTGGTAACCGTTCAACCAAAGGCAATTATAGGCAAAACGTGGATTTAACTCCCCTCACCCACGATCTCAACCAGGGTGTAACCCACCTTCGCCCTTCATCTTCCCTCCACAAATTATTTTTTTGAAGAACAAAGGTTTTCCATCTCCATATTCAGTAAGTATCTTCTATCTTTCTTCATAATCTTACAAACTTGTCTTTTTTTCATGTCTTCTTCCAACGAATCAGTCCCTTTCATCAAGAAAATCATTCCAAGCGACGATCCCTCCGAAGCCACCTCAAGAAGGGCTAGCCTTGGTTTGCCTCGATTTACCAGTGGACGGAGGAGGAGTTTGCGGCAGGCTAAGGCTATTGTCAGTGGTTAATAGATGAGGAATCCGAGGAAGAGGGGGCTGGGGGAATGAGGGAGAAGGGTCTTCTCCTGAGGAAGAGAAGGGGCTTGGGTCTTCTCTTGGGGAAGAAAGGGTCTTTGGGTCTTTTCCTAGGGAGGAGAGAAGAGGTCCCCCAAGGAGGAGGAGGAGGAGGACGACGAGGAAAGGGTGCCTCAGTCATTGATAGACTGGGGCTCCTCTGCTCTGAAAACATCTTCCACAGATCAGTTGCTTCAAGAGTTCCATATTCCGTCTTCCTTTATTATTTATACTCCCCCAACTAGTCGTCCGTCTCATCCTCCTCTAAGTTGCTTGTGTTTTTTCCCTGCCCAACTGCATTTAGGTTTATGTTTTTCATCCCTCTTTTTTATTCCAAAGTGGCTCGTCTCTTTCAAGTTCCTTTGGACTAGTTGGTTCTCAATTCTTTTAGAGTCTTGGCTAGTCCTTTTATGAATTTCGGTTTCATGGGTCCCCTATGACGACCCATATCTTTGCTAAGTGTTACTGACTCAAGAGGGCTGAGATGGGTTTCTTCTATTTTCTACCTCACAAGAGGGTATCCTTCATGCCGACTCTAGATCCCCCAAAGCACTGGAAAAATAACTATTTTTATGTCTTCCCCTTCTATGTTTGGACCTTCCCTGATCAATGGTTTCAGGAAACCCTGTCTCCTGTGCATGTGGAGGTGAGAACAGTTGCTTTATCCTCCTTGTTGACCATGTTGAATGAGAGCCCTTATGACTGTAGGTCTCTTATTGATGAAATGTTGTTGGGGCATTTTGGCCTAACCCCTAGAACAGAACCCTTGGGATATTTATTGGGTATCTCTTTGTTATCATTTTGCTGTTATGTTTTTTTTCTTGTATATCCTTGGATATAACTTTCTTCTTTAGATTTCCTAATAGAAAATATCATGTTTAGCAAGCTTATGCTTGATCATGTATTGCGGGGTCGTGCTGGGGGAACCCCCACTCCCAGATCTTTAAAGGAGACCATTGCTTCTAGTGAGTCGAAAGTCAAGCGACCTACTTCGTCCTCTCTAGGACCTGCTACTGGTAGTTGCTTGAAGAAGCCTCGTGGTGGTTCTATGGGGGCTCCTTCTTCTCGTCATTCACTTTTGCCTCATACTCATCCTTCCTTCAAAGATGAAACGGATACTCCCCTCAAGTCCTCACTTATTTCTTCAGACTGTCTGCAAAGTCGCCAGTCTCTGGATCAGGAGAGGGGAAAGAACCCTATTATGGCTGATCCTAGGAGGGAGTCTTGTCCTCTGGTGATAAACATCTTCTAGCCCTCTTCCTTGAGAAAAAACTTGAGGGGATAGTGGCTTCATATTTGTTCAAGGTATTGCCCCCTTGTTGCATTTTCTTTCCTTAGGGTGTTATTATGATGTTTTGTATTTTCTCTATAGGCAGCCTCCATAGGCGAGGAACTTTCTAGGTTCCAAGGGGCTCCTCCCATCCCTCCACCCGATGCCTAAAGACGTAAGTTGGAGGATAACGTGGAACGCCTAGGGAGAGAAAATGCCAAGCTGCAAGCCGTTGTCAACAGTTGGAGAGGGACATAAAAAAGTTATAAAAGGAGGTCGGTGGTCACGAGGGGGCCATCAAGAAGGCGGTAGAGAAAGAAGTGCTGGATTTTCCTAATTCAGAAGAGGACTGAAATTACTTGGAAGCCTACTGGGAAAGCCGCTTCAAGGAGTTCAAAAAATTCGAAAGTTATTAGCAGGAGGTAGCCAAAATTAGCTGAGCCTTATTTTGAACACTTCCTAGCTTGCAAAGAGCAATTCCAGGCTCAAGGGCATCCCCTTTCAGGAGAAGAGCCCACTTTCCTCGACCTTGCAACCGCCCTATATAATGCATCGGGTTCTTTTGCTGAGCCTCCAATTCCCAAAAATGGGAGCCCCCCCTGATTCAGGTTTGTTTCTTCCTCCATCCTTTAATTATGCTTCATTCCCATTTTATGCTGATTCTGCAAAATTTTGATTTTGTAGGAGACTTAGATCATTTGTTGGGGGAGAATGAAACATAGGTAAGAAGTCCCCTCATTGAGGCAACAATTGAATCTACAGTGACATCCTTGGTGAAGGCGCCCTCGAGTCGAAGAAAGGAGGTGCCCCCTTGGCCGCTGATGCTGAACCCCCCACCACTTTTGTGAATGCTCCTGGCAACCAGTCTGAGAAAGAAAAGGAAGACCCCACCTGTGGGGAGGAAAATGATGATGTAGTTGGATCTCCCCTGTCCCCCTATTGGCTTGAAATAATTTTACTTTTTTTACTCTACCCCTTTCCCCCATCTGAAATGGGGTTGAAACAATTTAAGTTTTCTTTCGAGCCGCCCATGCTTTAGGCCGGGCCTTATGACATGATTGAATAGGATGAGCTTCTTTTTGCTTTCTGCTTATTTGGATGCATACTTCTTGTTTTTTCCTGCTTGGTGGAGTATCAGTACCCTGTTTGAGAAGTACTTGTTATGAGGGATGTTCTCTTG
>NC_026155.1:336273-349351 GCF_000512975.1 Sesamum indicum
GGGAGGGGGAATCCCCCTCAATACTTTCCTGCATTCCCTATTCTTAAAACCAAAACTCTTCCCTCTCTTTTTAGCATAAGCTATATATGTATATATGTGATGTGCATAAAATAAATAAAAGGTATATGAGGGTTTTGGAGTAGGAAATAAGGATTCCTTTGCAACTGGATGCCTATTTGATTTTTAACAGGGTTTACTCCTATGTTCAATTTATGCTTCGCCTTATTACGCACACAAAGTAGGAAGCCATACCTTTTATTAGGGGCGTGCACCCAACAGAGGGGAAAATCCCATGAAGTATTTGTTTATCGATAATGATTTAGCATTTGATGTCTGTTGATAAAGACATCCTTTAGAAAAACTCATCCCTTTTCAGGAGTACTAATTGGGGGATATCTTTCAGGAGAAATTATTCAAAAGGGGCCCTTCAGATGGAGGATGTCTTTTAGGAGTATTTATTCAGGGGGAGTCCTTCAAGAGGATTTATTGAATGATGTCCTTCAGTAGGACTTATTGTCCGCGAAGGAGATGCCCTCCTTCAGGCATAGTATTTCTTGCGATTTTGTATGTTCCAACGACGCAGTAGAGGTATCCCTTGAGATCTTCTAACTCATATTCTCCACGTCCTATTACCCTTGTAACTTTACAGGGTCCTTCCCAATTAGGGTCTAGTTTTTCCATTGGTTTCAAAGTATCCATTCTTCTTAATATTAGATCTCCGACTTGAAAATTTTGTATTTTTATTCTTTTGTTGTGAGCATTAATCATAGTGTTCTTGTATCTTCAAATGCAAATGAAAGATTTCTATCTCAATTATTCGATAAAATCCAGATTTTCTTTTAGCAACTCCGTATTTTTTCTTTATAAAAGTGTAAAATTCTGTAAGAGGGTACCCTCAATCTTACAGGGATGATCACCTCAGTTCCGTAAACCATTGTAAAGGGACTCTCTCCTGTAGATCCTCGAGGGATTTTTGGTATACCCATAAGACACTAGTTAGTTCTTCCGTCCAATTTCCACCAACTCGTTCTAGTCTTTTTTTGATTCTTTGCACTAGGATTCGGTTAGTGACCTCCACTTGCCCATTGGACTGAGGGTGTGCTACTGATGTGAATCTTTGTTTCATATGCAAACCTTTACACTAATCTTGCATTCTATAATCTTGGAACTGTCGGCCATTGTCTGAGATTATTTCTTGAGGGAGTCTAAAATGACAGATGATATTTCTCCATATAAATTTCATTAAATCTGCTTCTGTGATACGGGCGAGTGGCTCAGCCTCTACCCATATGGTGAAATAGTCGATGGCTATTAGAAGAAATTTTCTTTGACTGGGAGCTAGGGGGAAAGGCCCCACAATATCCATTCCCAACTGTGTGAAGGGACAAGGTGACAACATGGTTGCAAGGGGCTCGGCAGGTTGATGTATGAGAGAGGAATGCTTCTGACACTTCTTGCATTTGCTTACTAATTGTTGTATGTCTTGTTTCAAGGAGGGCTAGAAGTATCCAACCCGCAAGGCTTTGTTAGCGAGGATCTATTTTCCTGCATGCGCTTCATAGCAACCACTATGTATTTCTTTAAGAGTATGTATTCCTTGTTGCTGCCATAAACACCAGAGTAAGGGGTGTATAAACGATTTCTTGTAGAGGACTCCTCATTGTAGTAGAAAGCGGGTAACTCGAGCCTTGAGTCTTATTGCCTCCTATCCATTGTTAGGGAGATGTCCCTCTTCAAGCCATTAGATCACAACCATCCTCGTATTTCCTATAGAAGATATTGATTGAATACAAACTGGAGCTCCTGGCATTAGGAGGTATTGTATGGTAATATGCCTCGTTCTGGAGTCTTCTAAAGTACTAGCAAGTTTGGAAGGCAGTCTGCTTTAACATTTTTCTCCCTTAGGATTTGAATGAGCTGGAAATTCTCAATCTTGTCTTTAGTTCTGCTATCTATTGCGATATTGTATCATATTTTCTTCTTTAGCTTCGTATGAACCTTCCACTTGTTTGACTATTAGCTGTGAGTTTGAATAAGATATCAGATGTCTAGCAACTACTTCATGCGCCATTTTAAGACCTGTCATAAGTGCTTCGTATTTAGCCTCGTTGTTGGAGGATTTAAACCTAAATTTGACGGTGAATTCTAAATCTTCTCCTTGTGGTGAAGTAATACTATGCCTGCATCGCTGCTTTGAATTGTGGATGATCCATCTACATGTAATAGTCATTTTTCATCTTGGGGGTGTTTTCTTTAGATGTCCCTGTTGTCTCAGAGATAAAGTCGGCTAAAGCCTGAGCTTTGATGGTTGTCCAGGGCAAGTATGAAATGTCATATTCACTTAACTCTATTATCGCTTTTTGCAACACTTTAAGAAAGGGTAAACTTTTCTCCACTGACTTAGAAATAAAACGGCTGAGTTTTTCGACCCTCCTCGTTAGTCTTTGTACTTCATTAACGTCGGAAGGTGCCTTCATGTCCAGAACGACTTTAATCTTGAGGGGGTTGGCTTCGGTTCCTCTTTGGGTGCCCATAAACCCCAGGAAACCAAAAGTGCATTTTCAAGATTGAGCTTTAATCAGTAGTTACTCAGAACAGAGAATGTTTTCTCTAAGTCTGCAACATGATCTTTAGCCTCTTTGCTTGTTACTAGCATATCATCTACGTACACCTCGACATTCTTTCTAATTTGTGAACAAAATATTTTATCTAACAAATATTGGTGGGTGGCTCTTGCATTATTTAGGCTAAATGACATGACCACGTAACAGGATGTTCCAGCGGAAGTGATGAAATTGAATCTTTTACGATCGTACAGAGCCAACATTATTTCATGATATCCTTGAGATGTGTCCATCATGCTTAGCAATTCACATCCGGAAGTGAAATCCACTAGTTGATCAATTCACGGTAAAGGATAAAAATCCTTAGGACACGCCTTGTTGAGGACCCTAAAGTCAATACAAATTCTTCATTTTCTTCTGGGCTTGGGTACTAATACTACATCGGATATCCATTCAGGGAATTATATTTATTCGATGTGTTCTGCTGCCAATTATTTGTCGACTTCAGCTCGGATTATCTTATCTTTTTCAGGCTCGAAGTGTTTCTTTTTTTGTTTCACCGACTTGATGCTGTGATCTATATTGAGGTGATGGGTAATGACATTACGATCAATTCTTTCTAAGTCTTGAGGGGTCCAAATGCAAAGATGTCAATATTGTGACATAAATATTGATGAATTACTTATTCACGCACTGCATCCTCCATTTGGAAACCAATTCGTGTAATTTTCTCCTGATCTCGGGATATGAGTTCAATATTCATTACTTCTTCAACTGGTCGGACCTTGGGGACGTCCACTCACTTTCCGCTCCTTAATCGTTTTATCCTTATTTCTTTTCTGCCCTTTGCGTATAACTTCCATATAGCATTTTCGAGATTAGAGGGGGTCTCCTTGTACTTCTCCTACGCCACCAAAAGTAGGGAACTTGATCTTCATATGATAGGTGCAAATAACTGCTTAGAAAACGTTGAGGGTGGGTCTCCCGAAGATGACGTTGCAAATTGAAGGTGTATCTACCACTAAAAATTTTAATAGGCTAGTCCTTCGAGTAGTTCCAGTCCTTAGAGTCAATGGGAGTGAAACCATGCCCCGAGGGTGAACTACTTCTCCCGCAAAACCGTACATGGAGGTATTCACCTTTTCTAGGGGGGTGTCTCCTAACTGTGTCTGATCATATGCCTCCCCAAATAATATGTCCGTAGAACCTCAGAATCTATGAAGATGCGACCTACTTCATAATTTACCAATAATACCTTGATTACTAGAGCATTACTACGAGAATTTTTAGGATCTGACCGTTCTGCTATCCCGAACTGGATGAGGGGGGTGTCCTCCAGCGCCCCAACATCCCATATTTCTTTCACGGTTATGTCGTGCACTTCCGTTACTTCAGCTTTTCTAGCATGGTGGGAGTCGCCTCCACTTGGCCTCCTGCAATTATTCCTATAACTCTTTTACGGGGAAGGTCATTAGCCTCAGCCCTCCCCCCAAATGCATTTTTGTGCCCTTCTCTTGGGAGAAATTTAGGATTAGAAACTTTTGTTTCCTTTGCCTTGTCTATTTCCTGCTTTTGATATGACTCTGTTCCTCGAGCTTTCTCCCAACAAACGTATTCCTGCAAATATCCGTTTTGGATAAGTCTTTCAATCTCATTCTTCAGATGCCAACACTCTTTAGTGGTATGACCATAGTCGTTGTGAAAATGACAGAATTTTTTGAACTTAGGGCATTGGGGACCATCTTTCCATGATTTAAGATGAGCTAGTAGGCCTTTTCCTTCTATCGCCATAAGAGCTTAAGTGATAGGTAACGTCAAGGGCATTCACCCTCTGGAAGGGTAGTTTCTTATCCTAAAAATCAGTTTGGGGCTTCTTGGAGGGGGCTTCCTCCTTCGTTTCTTTTCTTTTTTTTTTCTCCACGACTCTCCTTCTTAGCAGTTTGGGCATCCTCCATGTTAATATATTTTGCAGCACGAGCTAAAAAGGCGTCAAACTTGGAGACATGTCTCTTGGCTAGGGATTTGAAGAAGTCTTCATCCAAAAGTCCTTGTGAGAAAGCACTGGCCTTTACTTCTTAAGTGGTGGAGGGCATCTCTAATGCAATAGCATTAAATCTCTGCAATTACTCCTTCAAAGGTTTATTTTCTTTTTGGCGTATGGCAAAAAGACTAGCTCTGCCTTCCTAAGGTTCCGACTGCTCTTGAATTGGTGCAAAAAGAGAGATCAAAACTCTTGGAAACTTCCTATCGCTCCCTTGGGCAACTGATTGAACTATTGTTGTGCGGCCCTAGCGAAGGTGGTAACAAAAGTACAACATTTGATCCCGTCCATGTATCTATGTTAAAGAGCTGCATTCTCAAAACATAAGAGATGCTTTTGAGGATTGGTCATCCTATCAGATTCAGTAATAGCCAGGGGACGGCAATTTGCTAGAAGTTCGTTCTCCATCATTGCATCCGTGAAAGGGACACCTTGTTGCTCGTCTTTGGGGCCCCCCACAATCTGATACTGGACGTCTTGGAGACCTTTCTACAGACATTCCAGTTGTGCTAGCCATTGTCGGGGGTCTCTTGAAGGGCTGCTTGAGGGGGCCTTTGTCTCTCAACCATTTAGGGTCTGAATAAAGGGGTGTCTCCTTCAGCTACGTCTCCTTTAATTCCTTCTTCTGGAATTCTTGCTTCTAACACGGGAGTTGTGCGGGTAGGAACAAGCACTGCCACCTGCTTCAGAATGGTTGCCGCGACTACCTGCTGGATTACGCCTAACAAGGCTAGAGAATCTCTCTTGAAGTGGTATCGAAAGAGGTACTTCGTCTTGGGGGATCGACCGCAGGATCCATTGCTATGGGGGGTGGCATTGGTGTAGGGAGTGCTGGGGCAGATCCTCCATTAATCAGGATTAGAGATGTTCCTGCAATGACCTGCTAAGTCTTATTGCTGCCAGGTACCTTCATAGCCTTTTATTTGTCTTCGGGATTGCTGGGGGTTTCCATGGTAAGTCACCTTTTTAACTCAAGTTCCTACAGACGACGCCACTTGATGTGTGTGATTTTAGCACGGATCTAATAAGTTTGGATTTGGGCAATGGACTTGGGCCAGTCGAATAAAAGAACTGAAAAAATAAGACCTACAAAACAACACGTTAGCACTCCGCTGCCTAAGTTTCAGATTGAGGAGTATATAATCGCAGAAATAAAGTGTAATGAAAAATTGAGATAAGATAAATAAATTCGTAGAATAGATCGTGATCAGAGTGCAATTGGAATGATAGAGAAGAAATAAGGAATGATTTTCCAAATCGTAGAAAGTGCCCTTGTTGAGGAACTGAACCTATATATATAAGGGGGCGTCCCCTTCTGCTGGGATTTCACACACCACTCTTATTCTCGAAAAAAATAGGTCAAAATACGTGTAGATGAGGCCTAATTCGATCTTATCTTCAACTGATCACCTCATAGCAACATGTTTTTGCCTAGGGGAGGACTCCTTGCATGTGAGGACTCCTATTCTGCGGAAAGTCCCTCTAGGTTTAGGAGTATTGAGTCTTGGGGGTACCTCCCTTCTCTTGGGCTGTCCTAGTTGGACTCTAAATATGAGCCTGTGGTTTGAAAAGTACTTTACCAAGCCTCTTTCTTGGGTTAGGTTCATGGTCGTTCTGATGGGCTACTTTCTTCTTGGGCTGATGGGCTATGCTCAAGAGGTCTTGAACTCCATAAACTCTCTTTTGGGCCGAGTCTTTTTGGACCATATACATCAATATTATTTCTTCTATAATCATGATAATATCTTATGTGAAAATTTACCTAGCTGAAAAAAGCATATTTCAATTTTATATAAAAAAAAGAATATGTGAAGCTTTACGAATAAAAGAAATAAAGGAAAGAGAGGAAGAGAAAAAACAAGGAAATTGTGGTAATTTAAGTGTTGGGGAAAATGAAGGATGGATGAGTTTGAGTGAGAGGTTGAAAGAGCAATTGGAATTTGCAACAGTTAAAAATTGGTGCCCAAAATTCGAAACTAAGTTCGTTCAGTGATTCTGGGTATTGTTACTCTACACACCGTCTTGTTAGAATTATCATGAAGGCCTCAGTTACCGTTTCTGATGTTTAAGTCAATACAATGGCAAAGTTTGAAATTTAACTTAATCTTGTCAAAATTTTACACAATTGCAAAATTAGTCTAACAATTTATGACTATTTTGAACTTGACCTCTACATTATACGAGATTTTAAATTTAGCATCATATTTAATTAAAAACTGCAAAAAAGGTCAAAACAAGGCAAGAAAAAGGCCCCCCACTGACAGACTTTAAAATTAATGGCTGGTTAATGTTTTTACCGACTTGAACGTGACTTTCACATGGACTTTCCATCATTAGCTTTAACATCCTTTAATGTTGGACTTTTATTGCAATTTCTTGGCCTGTTTTTGCAATATTTAACGGAACACGGAGTTAAGTTTAGTAAAGTTGTTGCGTGCTTGGTCCAAGTCTCTGTTCCTGCACTGATGCTTTTGTAGTACCAGATTGGGCTTCAACATTTTGGTGCATATGACATCCTTAGTAAAAGCCCATTTCAGTTTGTGATGTTGTGTTGCACATGTACATGTCCATGTCCTAGTCTGAGTTGGGCTTTCATGTTCATGCCCTCCAACTTAAACAAACACACACACACACGAAAGGTGCATGATGACTATAAAGAGATAGTTAGTGGGTTTGATTTGAGGAGAGGTAAGCGCAAGGTGTTACTCACTAGTGGCCCTCGGGTATTTCGCGAAAAGTTGTCCCAACCAGCACGTGAACCCTGTGATCTCTATTAAACACGCCCACCAATATCATAACATTCTCATTTCACACTGACTACCCACTCACACCCCTCAATAGCGGTGTAAACAAGTCGAGTTCGATGAGCTTTTACAGTTCGAACTCGAACTTAAATTTTCTTTTATTATTATTATTAGATTAAATCATGAAAATTATTGAATTTTTATATATTTATAAGTAATAAAATAGATTGTTGCATACTTTGTTATAAATATACCAAAATATAGTGTGAAATTTTAATTTATTGTTATAAATATAAAGTATTAATTAGTTTAGTAGTAATATAACTAGTAAAATATACCAAAAAAAATTCAGAATTGATTGCACATTTACGCGGGGGTCAAAAATTGGAAACAAGTCCACTTACGGGACCAAAATTAGAAACAGGTCCATTTATGGGACCAAAAATGTAATTTGCCCTTATTTTAATTGTATTGATTAACAGAGAGAGCAACTATCGTTATCAATTGGACAGAAATCCCTCAATAGTCCTCAAATTGAAAAAAACCCACATATGAGACTCAATGTGTGAATTGGCCTGGGTGTGGGAACAAAACTAGAAACAGGTCCACTTATAGGACCAAAAATGTAATTTACCCCACCTATCAACGCTTGGTGGACAAAATATTCCGCCCATAGCTTGGAAGGAACATGGAAGTCTACGTAGATAACATGCTTGTGAAGAGCAAAAAAAACACAAAATCATGTGGTGGACTTAGAGGAAACATTCACTGTTTTTCAGAAAATATCGATTGAAACTCAATCTTGGGAAATATGCATTTGGAGTGAAGGGAGGGCATTTCTTAGGATTTATGGTTACCCATAGAGGAATTGAAGCCAGCCCCTCAAGATCAAGGCCATCCTAGACATGAAGGTTCCCTCCAACATCAATGAAGTACAAAGGTGTCAGGAAGGCTAGCGGCACTAAGTCGATTTATCTCTAAATCAGCAGAAAAGCCTACCCTTCTTCAAAACACTTCGGAAGGTGAAAGACTTCAAGTGGGATGAGTCCTGCCAACAAGCATTTGAGAGCCTAAAAAAATATCTAGTAGGGCTCCCCCTACTGGTGAAACCTTCCCCAAGGGATACTCTTTATGTCTACTTATCAGCCACCCCTCAAGCAATCAGCTCCGTGCTGTTTCGCAAAGAGGGAGGAAAATAAATACCTATCTATTATGTCAGTAAGGTCCTCAGTGGAGTAGAATGACGGTACCCCCTCATAGAAAAGATGGCCCTCGCGTTGGTTACCACTGCTAGGAGACTACGCCCCTATTTTCTCTTGCATCCTATTGGAGTGAAGACCAATTTACCCTTAAAACAAACACTAGGCAAACCTGATACCTCAGGTCGATTGATGAAATGGACGGTGGAACTAAGCGAATATGACATCTCATACCCACCAAGAACCACCATCAAGGCTCAAGCCTTAGCTAATTTCGTCTCCAAAATTAGAGGAGCACCTGAAGAGGATACCTCCCAAGTTGAGAAATGGCTGTTACACGTCAACGGATCCTCCACTTTCTAAGGTAGTGGCGCAGGCATAGTCCTCACCTCTCCTAAAGGAGAAGACTAGGAATTCACTGTCAAATTCGAATTCAAAGCCTCCAACAACGAGGCTGAATATGAAGCACTTGTGACGGGATTCAGAATGGCGCGAGATGTAGGAGCCAGGCATGTGATAGCCTATTCGGACTCCCAATTGATTGTCAACCAAATACAAGGCTCCTATGAATCTAAGGAGGAGAACATGATCCGGTATCTCCAACAGATAGCATAACTCAAAACAGAGTTCAACAGCTTTCAAATCTTTCAAATTCCGAGAGAGGAGAGCATAAAGGCTGATTGCCTCTCCAAATTAGCCAGTGCTCTAGAGGACTACAAAACGAGGTGGATATAAAACCTCCCTCAATCGAGGACACCAATCTGCATCCAAGATGTATCCTCCTTGGATGACTGGAGGACCCCCGTCATCCAATGGTTAGAAGAGGGACTCCTTCAAGGCGATAGGTGGGAAGTTGCCAAGCATAAGGCCCGAGCCTCTTGTTTCCTATTGCAGGGATGAGTCCTCTACAAAGTCCTTCACATATCCTCTGCTTAGATGTATATCCCAACCCGAAGGTCCATGTCCTGAGAGAAATACATAGTGGCTGCTATGGAGCAGACGTGGGCACTTGGATGCTTGGAAATAAAGCACTGTGGCCGGGTACTTCTGGCCCTCTATGAAGCAAGATTCAAAGCAGTTGGTGATCAAATGCGAGAAGTGTCAAAAACATTCTTCGCTTATACATCAACCTGCAGAGCCCCTTACGACCATGTTATCACCTTGCCCCTTTGCACAATGGGGGATGGACATTGTGGGACCATTCCCCCTGGACCTGGTTAAAGAAAATTTTTGCTAGTAGCCATCCACTACTTCACTAAGTGGGTGGAAGTCGAGCCACTTGTCCGCATCATAAAAATAGAAGTGATGAAATTCATATGAAAAAAACATCGTTTTCCGCTTCGGACTTCCTCGAGAAATACTCTTAGACAACGCACAAGATACAAGACTGATAAGGGTCTGCACAACAAGCAGAAATTTACATTAGTAGTATACCCCCAAGCCAACGAACAATTAGAGGTCACCAACCGAATACTTATTCAAGGGATTAAAAGGCATTTAGAACGAGTTGGAGGAGCTAACCAATGTCTTATGGGCATATCGCACAACTCCTAGAGGATCTACGGGAGAAAGCCCCTTCACCATGGTGTACAGGACAGAAGCAATTATCCTAGCAAAGTTGGAAGTACCCTTCTACAGAATCCTACATTTCTCAAAAGAAAATAACAGGGAATTGCTAAAAAAAAACTTGGACCTCATCGAAGAGCTGAGGGAAAAAGCTTTTGTTCGAATCCAAAGATATAAAAGCACCATAATCAATGCTCATAATAGAAGGTTGAAGATGCGAAGCCTTCAAGTAGGTGACCTTGTGCTACAAAGAGTAGATGTATCAAAACCAGTAGAGAAACTGGATCTCACCTGGGAAGGGCCCTATAACTCCAGCGGTAATAGGACGAGGTGCCTATGAATTGGAAGACCCTGAATCTTACAATGAGTCTTCCCTAAGGACCCCTTCTAAAGATGTCCTCCTGCAGGACATCCCTACAATAAGTCCTCCCCAAGGACCCCTTCTAAAGATGTCCTCCTGCAGGTCTTCCCTACAATAAGTCCTCCCAAAGGACTCCTTCTAAAACTGTCCTCCTGTAGGGCATCCCTACAATGAGTCCTTCCGAAGGACCTCTTCTAAAATTGTCCTCCTGCAGGGCATCCCTACAATGAGTCCTTCCGAAGGACACCTTCTAAAAGATATCCTCCTGCCGGGCACCCTTACAATAGGTCCTCCAGAAGGGCCCCTCCGAAGTTTGTCCTCGTAATGGATGCATCCGTACAAGCCCTCCTGTAAGGGCTCCTTACTCAAAAAAAGGTATGATGCATTATATTTGTTAAAATGAGGCATAAAGTTCTAGCCCTGCCAAAACTCATGCAGGTTTCCATCACTAGAGGGACCTCCTGAGGCTCCCGTCCTAAGCCCTCATCTATATTATACTTCATTACGTTTTATAAGTATGTATTTTATAGTATACTGTTCAAATACTCACTCATGGAAAAGTTTAAGGGTACATACTGCAAGGAATTTCAAGGGGGCACCCCCTTTTCAAGAAAACTAGTAAGACTTTCCTTAGGAGGCACCCGTCAACAGGGAAAACAAGAACCCCCAAGAAAATGACATCATGGAGGTTCTGTCCATAAAAAAAGAAGGCAAAATGGGCCATCTAGGCTGAAAGGTTGGGGTTAACCCCCTCCAAAAACATAAGAAGGGACCCATCATCATAACTGGATATGCAGATATCAACACATGAAGAACATAGCCTCATCCCTTAAGGTGTACAACAAGTATGAAAGCAGGAATCAATCAAGTTGTATTACCAGACCCCTGGCCTAAAAACATGGCCAGGGGTGAACTGAGAATATCCCAAGAAAGTAGAAGAGTAAAATTGTTTCATCCCCATTTGAAATGGGGGTAGCATGCCGAACAAAAATAAATTACTTTCCAACCAATGTGCACATTACATTAATTTTTCTCCCCACATGCAGGGTCTTCCATTTCCTTCTTCGGAGGGTTATTGACAACAGGCGAGGGGACAGTAGGAGGAGTTGTATCACTGGTTAGAGGGGGCCCTTCTCTTTTCTCATCAAGAGGACCTTCTCCTTGGAGATCCCCCACTGTGGCGTCAATTGCGGCTTCATAGGGGAACTCCTCATTTCTGCCTCAACCTCCCCCAATATAGTGTCTAAATCTCTTTCTGCAAGATATTTATGAAGGCCACTGTTGAGACCGAAAAGGATATGAGAGGAAAATGAAGAAGAAAACTAACCTAAGTCTGGGGGAAGGCTCCCTTTCCTTAGACGGAGGGCCCGACAAAGGGATCAGGTGTGTTGTCCAAAGCAGTGGCTAGGTCAAGAAAGGAGGGCTCCTCTCCTGCAAGTAGATACCCTTGAGCATGGAACTGCTCCTTACATACCAAGAAGCCATATTCAAAGAAGGGCCCTGCTATCTTTGCCACCTCCCACTGGTATTCAACGGAGCCCTTGAACTCCTTTGAACAGCTCTCCCAGTAGGCCTCCAAGAAGTTTTTTCCTTCTTCAGAGTCTGGGAAGTCCATCACTGCCTCTGTCTCTACTGTCTTTTTCAAGGCACCCTCTTGGCTAATTGCTTCCTTCTTCAACTGCCTTACCTCCCTCTCCAACTGTTGGCAACGTCCTGTCACCTCCTTCTTAACCTCCCTCAACCTTGCATTTTCATTCCCTAAGCGCTCCAGCCTATCCTCCAGCTTGCGCCTCTAGGCATCACTAGAAGGAGGGATTCTCTGAGACCTAGAGGAAAGTACTTCATCATCCAAAACGACCTACAAAGAAACGAAAATTGTCAGAGGGAGATACACAATACAGGCACCAAGTTAATACGGGAGGGTACCTTGAAGATGTAGAGGGGCCCCATCCCTTCTAACTCCTCCCTGGAAAGAGGTGATAACAGCTGCCTATCCTCGGAGCATAGAACCCCCTCCTCAAGTCGGCCACTTGGGAAGTTTTTCCTTTGTCCTGGTTGAGTTGGTGGTGATTATAGAAACATATAGAAGGTGCACGGGAAGGTCGTGGAGGAGTGTCCATCTCTTCTCTAGAGGGAGAGGCTAGAGGAGGTGTGAGAAGGAGGTGCCCCTGTTCAAGGTTTTTTGGAAAAGTTCCCCGCTACTGGACTAGGAGGAAAGGAAGAGGCAATACGCTTACCTTTGGAGTCACTAGAAGCAGGGGCCCCCTTTGAGGATTTAGGAGTAGGGGTCCCCCCGGAACGACCCCCTAGCACACGGTCTCGCATCAATTTGCTAAAGATTATGTTCTCTGAACAAAAATGAACAAAACAAATCAACATTCCAAAAAGACATAAAGAAAGAGAAGCAATAACATGCAAAAGACTAAAAAGAAATACCTAGAGAATCCCCCAAAGGCTCTGTCACAGGAGCCAGCACAAAATGGCCCAATAACCTTTCATCAATTAAAGATCGACAGTCATAGGAAGAGGCATTCAACTTTTCTCACAAGGAAGACAAGGCAACAGTCCTTGTCCATACACGCGTAGGAGGAGGGGCTTAATGA
>NC_026155.1:349361-353326 GCF_000512975.1 Sesamum indicum
ATCCATTGCCTTGGGAAAGACCAGGGATGGGGGGAGGGGAGAACAAAGAAATAACTGACTTTCCAATGCTTTGGAGCATGGGGGAGATGCAAGAAGGACACACCAGGACGAGGAACAAAATAGAAAAATCGTTTTTTCGCCTTCTTAAGATGGTAACACATAGAAAAGACATGAGCGGTTACGGAATAACCATGGAATTGAAGAACCATAAAAAAAACCCACAAATATGTTAAAAAAATTCGGAACCAACTGGTTCAAAGGAACTTGGAAGATATGAGCAATCTCAAAATAAAAAGAGGAATGGGAAAGCGAAGGCCTGACCTCAATTGGGTTGCGAAGAAGCACAAACAGTTAGGGGAAGGGAAGAGAAGACGACTCATAGGGGAGGGGGTATGTACCACAAACTCAAGGGGGGTATGTACCACAAACTTTGAAGGAGAACCTTTTTGAGGAAGAAAGAGAAAGACTCGAGAGGTTGCAGAGGAAAGGGTTTTTAACCCACGTCTTTGGTAACTGCCACATTAAAGAGCAGTTACCACGCGTGACTGAGAGCCACCGGATGTGCGTGTTGCTGTTTCACCAAGGATGCGCCTTCCCTGCCATAATTGCAGCCATCAAATCACCTTGCCAAAAGGTTGCTACTCCATTTTCAAATAAGAGTGATGCTACAACAACCAAATGGACGTAGGGACACCAAACAGGAAGGTCCTCCCTTCCCGAAATACCAAGGTTTTCCATTGAGGGAATGAGGGGGTACCTTCTTCCCTTGCAAATGAAGACGGGTCCACCCTCTAAAAGAAACAAGATTTCCTACTCTAAGGATTTAGGAGGCACCTATCATCCTAAGAGTGGGGGGACTAATGATGGGTATAGCCCAAAACAAGTTCACCCAAGAAGAAGTGCTAAACCCAAATAATGGTCCGCCCAGGAGAGAGGCAACCCACCCAAATCACCATGCTTGGCCCAAGAAAAAGACATCCTACAATTCGGCTCGGCCTAGAGGGATAGCCCATCAGCTCAGCCCAAAAGGCCCCCCACCCCCTCTGCACCAAGGTCCAACAGGGGAGCCTGCTTTATTTAATCAAGCCCAGGGGGGAAGCCCAATCCGTGAGCTTTCCATGCCAAGTCAGAAAGAGAGAGATGCCTCCAGGCAGTCACACTTTGCAGCTTGAAGGACTCCCCATTCGATAGGAGTCCTCCAGGAAGAGGAGTCCCCTTTTCGTACGAGGGTTGTTTGTTAAAACGGATAAGGAGGAGCATTATCCCCAAAAATCTCGCCTTTTCCGCTCGATGTTCGGGCCCCTGCACTTGATACATCTCCTTGGACTCTTGCCATAGAAGGACTCTTCTTCTATAAATACAGGGAGTACCCCCCAATGGACCCTCTTCTCGTTGCTCTTCTAAACACCTTAATCTCGTGATCTTGCATTCAAAATTCTCTTTTTTATTATAATTTCTCGTCATAAATTCATCTTTAACTTTAGCTATTCTTAAATTTGGGACTAATTTAAGTATCGGAGTGCTAACCTTTTGTTTTGCAGGTCCTCTTTCTCAAAGAGCTTTTATTCAATTAGCTCAAATCCAATAGCAAGGTCCAAGAGTTTTGGGCCCGTGCTAAAACCACACGCATCAATATAATAACATAATAATAAAAATAATTAAAGTTGTTCAACCATCATTATTGTTATTATTATCATTATTTTTACATTAATTCATAGGAATCACTAAATTTCAACATAAATTTATAAGTAATAAAATAGATTACATAATGCAAGTATGTATCTTGATATAAATATAAAACTCAGAAATAGATAAAAAAATCATAAGTGAATTACTTGTCAATTTAAAAAAAGTATAACACAATACAAATATATATTAAAATATAACATAAAGTACTATAATTTATTATTATTCAAAATAAAATATATGATACTGATTAATAATTATAAGATATAGTCAATTTTGAGTATAAAATTGATAAAATATTGAATATAAAATTAAATATTTAAAAATTTTAATAATAAAAATATATATAAAAAATAAAAAAATAGAAAAAGCTCGCGAGTTGATGATAAAGGGGATTGAGGTCGAGCTTGGGCTTGTTACTCGAGCTCAAAATTGAGCCGGCTTGCGAGCTCGACTCGTCTGCCACCCCTACTCCTCAATTCAAGCACCCCAATCTTCTCATTAACTCAGCATCCACATATTTTTTTTGTATTCCCTTTTAAATTACCAAGCCGTCATCATCTGTCGTGTGCAGTCTCCACGAGTATATATAAAAAATTCATAATATCAAATTAGATTTATGAAAAGAAATAAAAGTGGTGTAAAAGAATGAGAAAGAATGAAATATGTTATGAGATGAGAGAGAAAAATAAATTATAATTATAAATTTATTAAAAATAAAAAAAATTTAAGAAGAAAAGAAAAAAATCAACAACAAGATGGGAGATATACGAAATAATGGATTGAGAGAAAAAAATTATAATTGTGTATAAAAAAATATTGAAATTATTATTCTGACCATTTTTTTAAGTTAAAAAATGAATCGAAGGGAAAATTTGAATACTGAAAAGTAATTTGGAAACCAACAAACTAAAATGGGATATTAGACTCTCTCAAATAAGACACTAGAATGCAAACAAACTAAAATGGTATTTTAGACTCTCTCAAATAAGACACTAGAATGCATGTATTGCTAAGAAACATTGAATTAGATTTGATGAAATAAAGTGAATAGGGACTATTTATAAAAGTTAAAAATGTGCCATTCAATAGATTTGTCCAATAAGAAAATATGCTTATAAAAAGGTTATGTATCATAATCAATAAACTGTTTATTCTTTAATTTTATCAAAGTAAATTTATTTTTTAATTTATCACTAAAAAAATTCAATTCCACCACCCCCGTGTTGTCAATATCATTAAAAGAATTTCTATAAAAAAGAAATATGGTGACATTTTTCAGATTTTGTGTATAGAAAATCAACTGTCTGAAACGAATGGTTCGAATCCACAATTCTTTTATATCATACATATATATACAAATATACATAAAAATACCCCCTCCTTTCCCCAACTGTCGGCCCCTCACCTGGTAAATGGTGATGGGGTGGGGGCAGGGGGAAGAAGACAGGACAAGGTTGGGGAAGAAGATCTTTTTATTTTTTTCTATTATTTTGAATTTATGTTATTTTATTATTTATATTATTTTATGATACAATAAATATATATGAGATGATTTTTGGATCTTTGATTGGGTTAACAAATTTGGGTCAAAGATTTATTGATGAAATTTGGACCATAGATATTTTTGATGAAATCTTAACCATCAATTTTATATCCATCAAGATTTAATAATTTTTAAATAAGAGTATAAATATTATTTTATAATAAAAAAGGTAAAAAATGAGAAAATGGCGCGTGAGACACACTTCTAGCGTGGAGGGGTTGTTTTTATTAATTTTGAAATCACAGGAAGGTAAATTGATACCTTGTTTTTTCCACATGAATTTTTTAGAATATTTTTTCATTTCATAGGGGGTGAATTGTATTTAACTTATTTAGCATCCATTGCTTTCCAACAATCCTCCACATAATGAAAATTAATACGTATGAACATGCAGACACTTAAAAAAATTTCAAACAAAAAGTCAATATATCAGGAAACGTAGTTTGTGGCTTTAAACCTTCTTTAGAGGAATACAATCATATTTACTTGGCTAATCAATGAACATAATGTCTTCAATTATTTATCATTGGTGTAAACTAAGATAATATTACGCTCATAATACATTCTCTAATATATTTAGTTTGCCAAATTGAGTCCATTTCGGCTTGGATTCATATGTGTTTTTTTTTTTATTTGAAGCGACTTGTGCTTACACTTAATAGGTGATTTTCCATTCTTTACTTATAGCTTAACCTCTACGTTTGTAGCTAACAATACTAAACATCACAGGAAC
>NC_026155.1:353381-390600 GCF_000512975.1 Sesamum indicum
GTGTTTTTTTTTTTATAATCTTTATAACTTAGTTGTCCTATTGAACCAAGATTTCAGGATCTCCAATCAATAAGGTTGAATTACCTCTATAAAGATTATAATTTGTGGGTTTTAGTCCCATATTTTCCTCGATAAAAATATTCTTGACATCTAGAAAGGTTTTTGGTTAAGCTGGATTATCCTTTGACTTTCTTTAATCAATGGATATGATTCCACTAGAGATCAATTATCTTATGGTATTATGTCTTTGACGTATATGTTTAGTTTTACCACTATACATATTGTTTTGTGCCCTTTCTATAGCCGACTGACTATCACAAAGAATCATAATTGCAAGCACTGGCTTTGTCCATTAAGGAATGTCCTTCAAGAAATTACAAAGTCATAAAGATTTATTCTCAGCTTTACGTAAAGTTATGAACTTGGATTTAATGAAGAAATGAGCTACACGAGTTTGTTTTGAGTATTTTCAAGAAGCTACACCACCTCTAATGGTAAATACATAACAATTAGTGGACTTAGTGTCTTTAATGCCATATATTCTATTGACATCACTGATTCCTTGTAATACAGATGGATATCTTGTATAGTATAATCCATAGCTTGAGTGTATTTTAGGTATCTAATGACCATAATTCATCCCTTTCAATGATGTGCTAATATTACTTATCAATCTACTTAATTTGTTGATTGAGTGTCCAATAACAAGACGACTGCAATTAATTATATATATTAAACTACAAATCATTCTTGAATATTCAATTTGATTTTCAGGTTCACTTGGTTCTTTGTTAAGTGTTGATTTAGATCTACATGAGTTTTAGCATATGACCTGTCATAATAAGCATTGATCTTTCTAAGTATAATCTCAATGTAATAGGACTATGATAAGACAAGTCCATCATACGTCTTAGAGATCTTAATCCTTAAAATTACGTTGTCTAATTTTATGTCTTTCATATCAAAATATTTTGGCAATATTTTCTTGATAGTCAAAATAATACCACGATTTCTTCACATTATATAGACAAACTATGATAAAGGAGCTGAGAGTGCCTTTGGTAGACATAGATATGATACTTGTTGATTTTGAAGTTATTTGACTGCATTGTTTTGTCAAATTTTCCTTGACATTGTTTAGGAGCTTGTTTTAGCCCATACAACTACTTAACAAGTCTATGGACATTTTTGTCTTAGCCAAGAATCACAAAACCCTTTAGGTTGTTTCATGTTGGTCTCTTCATCTAGCTCACCAACTAAGAATCCTGTCTTAACATTCATTTGATGTATTTTAAATCATATAGTGCAACAATAACTATAAACACTTGAATGGACATTGTTCTACTAAATGGTGAATATGTTAAACAAGCCAATGCCTTATTTTTGTTTGAACTCTTTAGTTACTAATCTGGTCTTAAATTTATTTATATATCCATCGACCTTATACTTCCTCTTGAGAATGCATGAACTGTTATTAAAAGGGAGATTCATCAACTCCCAAGTATGGTTATGCATAACACATTCAAGTACATTGTTGATAGCTTCTTTCCAGATTGGAGCATCTAGATTGGACGGTGCTTCACTGATTATCCTAGATTCATTTTCTAGCATATAAGTTATAAAACCGACCAAAAAGTTTAGCCACTTTAGTCCTCTTGTTGCGTTTGGGTCCTTCATCTATTTGATGATCCATTTGCAGCTTTCTGGATTTAACCTCAAACAATCGATTATCCTATTTAATCTTTAGTTTGATAATCAAATACTCAGGCTTAATTTTCTTCAACTCGTGATTTAGGTAATTTTTTAAAATCCTTCCACAAATGTGGTAGCTCTTCAATCATAGCAACTACTTGAAAATATTTGTTGAGTTTCATTCTTTTTGCATGCAAAAATAGATGGAGTTCTTGGACTTGGCTTATTGCTATTTGGAATCCATCATTTTCAATTCAAAAAACTTTTCGACTATGAATTTTTTCAAGCGGCATCCTTTGTTTTATATTTCTTTTCAAGGACTCCCAAAGAACTCTTACGGTGAGGATGTAGTTTGTACATAAGAAATCGCCTTGTCCTAATGCATCAAACAAGACCCTCTTTTGGGCTCACTCACCCTTAATAACAACTTGGGCTCTCTCACTTAAGAACATAGTCAAGTAGGGTGATCATGGTGTGATTTCAATTTTTCTAAGTTATTTTCAAACTGAATTGTTATTGGCGGTTTTACGAAATAATTTGTCAAATTGACACTTTAAAAATCAAAATAGGAAGTGCGGCTTTGGGCAGTCTCGAAGAAGTATTGCAGTTTTAACAGTTATAATAAAAATCAGACGTTGAAACTAATAAAAGGAAAGAATGTGTATAGTTCAAATTCTTTAATCGACAAAAAGTAACAAATGATCAAATAGTTGAAGTCAAATATATATAACAAAAGGATGGTTGACCAATACTAAGTTAGTTTTAACATTTGTTAGAAAAATAATCAATGTTAAATATATTGAGTATTTATCTAAAATCTTAGCTCCAAGGTTATAATAATTTTTCTAATGGTAAAAAAAATCTTATTGGTTAGAAAATAATCTATTTTAGTACATTAAATATTTATTTTGCATTTATCTAAAATCTTATATCCAATATTTTTATTGAATTGTTAATTATCACCAAAAAATCTTATTGTTTGGAAATATGATCCATTTTAATATAAAAAAATTATCTTATATTTATCCAAAATTAAATCTCCAAGAATATGATACTAATTTAATTTGTATTTATCTTAAATAGTTATCTAGTGACCATAGTCTCCATTAGATTTACATTTACATAAAATGAAATATACTATGTATCTCTTCAATTATTAGATAGGCTCAATTCTATTAATTTCTATTCTCATCAAATGATTTCAAAACTTAATACTCCGAATGCCTCTTTTCATTATTTATTTATGGTTGCAGTTACATGTTACACTTTTCTATGGTATTAATTTATTTATATTTCTCTATGTTCGTTGAAGTTATGTTAATCTTAATCCCTTATACACACAGATATATATATATATATGTGTCTATTAAATTTTATTTTTTATTTATCTTTTACACTCATTTTTTGCGGCTAAATTGACGTTTACTCTTTACCAAGATATTATTTTATTTTATTTATAAATTACTTTTCATGACAATTTAAAAGTTATTGAAATAATAATCTCTATCATTCTTTTTATGTTTTCTTTATTAAATAATAATTTTAATATTTATTCCTCTTATTGTATTAATTTTTCAGATTTCTATGATGATTGCTTGATTTTGTTTTGTACTAGCTATAAGGAATAAATGTTTTTGGTGTTTATAGATACATATTTCATTTTAATATTTATTTCTATGGTTCTACTTAATTGGTCATTTAATTTTTATTCTTTTGTATAGTATATACACCATTCTTTTTCTATCCATTAATTTCTTTTTAGTTTACTTTTGTTCTTCTTTTTCATATTTCATCTTTTTTTGTTTTTACAAGAATGAACAGATTTATTTCACTACAAAAAAAGGCAAAATTTGTAACAGTTTTTTTATAATGGCCAAAAACTGTTCCAATATACACGAAGTTTGTAACGGATTAAATGTGCTCACGTCATTCAAAGGATAAAAAAAATAAAACTTTTTGTAATGACCAAAACCGTCAACAACCTAAAATCGTTATAATTTATAGGCCGTTACTATTTTCGTATGGGTTTTGTTACGACTATCTATTTCTGTAATGCATAATTTTCTAGATATAAGCCGTTACAATGGAAGTGGCAAAAATCGATCCAAAAAGTGCACGAAAATGAGATGTTACAAGAACTGTCACATTAGGGACAATTATTTTAGTAGTGGCCGTCACAGAGCCCGTTACAAATAAACGGCTACATTTTCTAACGGCTAGTTTTCAACGGCTATCTTTGGTGTTACAAAGACCATTACAAAAGCCATTACAAAAAAAACTTATATATATTTATTTCATTTGTTGTAAAAATTCTTATACTAACCACAAACACTCTCAACACTCTGATTTTCGTGAATATACATTTGATTAGCTTGTAGATTATTACTTGAATTTTCGACTGTCAACTAGTATTGATCATCACTTAAGTTGGTTGACCAGGTAATAGAGACTAATTTAATACTTTATTGTGTTTAATTAAATTAATTATAATTTACTTATTTTAATTAAAAACCATCAAAAACCATGGTGGTAGTATTTTTCTTTTTCTCACGATGGTGTACTTGATGATGGTACGAGGTCCTGTCCTATTGATGCCGCTCCTAGTTCATATTATTATGGCGATGGCCCCTATGATTATCAGTCAGGATTGGCAGACCATTTTGACAATGTAGTGCATGCTGCCGACCAGCTATTGTGGAATGGTTGCGCCAATCTCAATTGACATCTATTCCTAAGTTGGTGGATATCAAGGTGGACGGCCATTTTTCTGAGCGATCATATGATCGAATATCCAAGTGGGCTAATAAAATATTGCCCCCGGGTCACACTCTACCGAGAGATTACTACAGCACGAAGAAGTTGATAAAGGATTTGGGTTTACCCGTTGAGAAGATCGATGCATGTAAGAATGGTTGCATGCTATAGTGAAAGGACAACGTCGATTTGGAGTACTGCAAGTTCTGTGCAGACGCTAGGCACAAGCCAACCCGAGGGCGAGACCCACGTCGCAAGAAATCCCTGTATGCTGTCATTAAGTACCTGCCGCTTACTCCCCTTATGCAGAAGTTGTATTCTGAGAAGGCAACTGCCAAGCACATGACGTGGCATGCCACACATAAGACGAATGAGGGATCAATGTGTCATCCATCCGATGCCAAGGCTTGGAAGCATTTTGACCTGACGTATCTCGATTTTCCAGAAGGCCCGCGTAATGTTCGGCTAGGCCTTTGCATAGACGATTTTGCGCCGCACGATCAGTACGGTGGTACTTATTCATCTTGGCCTGTTATCATTACACCGTACAATCTCCCCCCTGGTATGTGTTTGAGTTCTCAGTACGTGTTTTTGACAATGGTGATTCCTGGCCCTTCTAATCTGACGCGTCTGATCGATGTGTATTTGGAATCGTTGATCGAAGAGTTGCTGCAGTTGTACACGGAAAATGCATTCATCTTGTAGGCGGAGTTGACATGGACTGTGAACATCCTACCCGTCTATGGGATGGTGTCTGGGTGGAGTACCTCTGGTGTTATGGGTTGTCCGATTTTTATAGATTACACATGGGCATTCCATCTGCAGCACGGTAGGAATACGTGCTACTTTGACTGCCACAAACAGTTTCTCCCTAAGCACAATCCCTAACAATATCTTTATATCCGGGCACCTGATTCATACCAAATTTAAATATATACAAGTATGTGGTCATTAAATCATATCAGACGGTATGATTTTAAATCACATGGTCTGATTTAAAAATAAAATATCTTAAATGATTGATATTACAATCCAGGAACGATATGTCGAAATCTGTATACCCAATAAAGCTATAACTTGACTGAATGGATTCTTTTGTAAGTATGATCATATATGACTGTTTGATCTTAATTTTGACAAACTGTATGGAGATAGTTAAATCAATGTCATACTAATATTTATGAATATATAAAAATTATGCACCTAAATAAAATTTTTAGAAAATTAGAGGACCTTAATAAAGTTTTAGGAAAATAGGAATTTTACTAAAATTATAAGAAAATTGAGGACTAAAATGCAATTTTTAGAAAAATTATGCAAAAAATTAGAGGACCTTAATGTAATTTTAGAAAAATAGAAATTTTGATAAAATTATTGGAAAACTGAAGACTACAATATAATTTTTAGGAAAATTATGCACCTAAATAAAATTTTTAGAAAATTAGAGGACCTTAATGTAATTATAGAAAAATAGGAATTTTAATAAAATTATTAGAATATTAAGGACTAAAATGTAATATTTAGAAAAATTATGCACCTAAATGAATTTTTTAGGAAATTAGAGGACCTTAATTGAATTGTAGGAAAATAGGAATTTTAATAAAATTATTAGAAAATTAAGGACTACAATGCAATTTTTAGAGAAATTATGCACCTAAACAAAATTTTTAGGAAATTAGAGGACCTCAATGTAATTTTAAAAAATAAAAATTTTCATAAAATTATTAAAAAATTGAGGACTACAATATAATTTTTAGGAAAATTATGAACCTAAATGAATTTTTTAAAAAATTAGAGGATCTTAATGTAATTTTGGAAAAATAAAAATTTTATGAAATTAAAAAAAAAATATCATTTTATCAAGAATTAATATTATGTTCTTTTAATGTAATTTTTTTTTTTAAAATAGTAGATAATGACTATTGGTGCTCCGCGTCCCCGGGGACAAGTCGTTGCGGAGGCTGTGGTTGCCCCGCAGCCATGGCCCTTCCAATCCTCCCGGGGATGAGCCAGCTGCTGCATCTCTAGCTCCTCCTCCCCCCGCCCCCCATCATTGGAGGTTGTGGCCCAGCCGTGGGATGCACCCCCCCCACCACTACCACTAGCGCCTTTACTTCCCGCGGTGGCCCAGAGGTATTATATTAGCCTCTAGAATGCGAGGTATAACAATTTAGTCAATTAATTTATAATTTTTTTATTTTTTATTGATTTTAATATTTAACTATTATTTTTAGGTCCGATTGCGATTTTCACATGGCCATCAATGCTGCGGTCAAAGGGCATTATCCGCATCCCTAGGCCACCATATCACAGATCCCACAAGTGCACTAGCTATTCTGATTCCAAAAATTGAAGGTAAGTATAATATTATTTAATTTTAATTGAAATTTATATTTTTTCATCAAATAATTATATTTTTTTCTTGTCAATTTTGCAGATCTCGTACTGGTGGGACTGCAATGATGAGAGCTTACTCAAAGTCATCAAGTCGTAGGCGGGGAAGTTCCTGCAGAAGCAGTTTGCTGACGAGAACCAGTTAACTCGACCCCTATAGTTGGCAGAGGAGATATGGCGCCAGCTCCTGAAGTTCTGGTGGAGCCCATAATTCCAAGCACAGTCGGCCAAAAATAAGGTCAACAGGGCAACCAATCGTGAAGAGCTACGACCGTCTACCGCGGGGGTCGTCATCTGTTGGGGCGCATAAGCGGAAGATGGTAAGCATTTTAATGCGTATTAGTAATTTTATTTAATTTTTTATATTTTTAATCATTTTTTAAATTAATTTTTGTACAGGGGATACAAGTCGGACGCCCCGTCACTCAGATGGAGGTGTTCGAGAAGGTCTACAAAATGGAGGACAACCAGTGAAGCGGCCCTATGGCGGAGGAGGTTGCGGTAAGTAACTAAAAAGAATTACGTAATTTTTTCTTTTAATTTTAAATTAATTTTTAATCTAATTATTTAACATATTCATAGGAGATGTTCTTGAGAATGATGGAGGAAAGCCAGGGACAACACAACAACAATGAAGAGCCTCCATTGTCGTCTAAATGCTCCGTGGCCCCGAACGAGCAGCAAGTTTGGATGTTAGCAGCAGGCGGTCGGAAGAGGGTCCGAGTATTCGGTCTTGGCTCCGAGGCCCACCACTCAGCCGTTCGACTGCTCCATTGCCCTCACCACTACAACTGCAACGCCCAAACATAGGTAATCAGGTGTTTGCCCTCGAGCGCTACATTAGAAACATCAATCCCAATTGGCTCGATCACTTAGCATTCGAGCCCTCAACTGATCTCCGCAACAGATGACGAACACGAGGTCGTTGGGGATAATAATTTAGATTAGAATTTTTTTTGTATTTTGTAAAAATATAATTTTATAATAATATTTTTATATTTATAATTAAATTATTATTTTTTGTTATATTGTGTGCTTTTTATATAAATTCATTTTACAAAAATGAATATTAAAATATATTAAACAAAAATAAATAAAATAAATATTAAAATATATTAAAAAAATATTTAAATAAATTAAATAAATAATAATTTTTGTAACTGCATTTGTAACGATTTTTATAATACACTTAGAACAGATAAAATTGTGTAGTGTTAAAAAGACTGCGCCAATATCAGTTATCAATTTCGATATGGGCCATTCCAGAAATCATTAGAAAAGCAGTGAAAAAGCGGTTAAAAATGCAGTGACGAAAAGAGATACAATATAATTCAACACCGTTACAAAGTGTATTACAAAAATCGTTTCAAATATCAAGCACAACCATACCTAAATGTGTTACAAAAATCATTATAATAACAATTAAATTCAATTCAATGGAACCGCTATAAAAGCAGTTTTAAATTTATTTTTTTCTATGTCACCAAATTTGTAACGCCCACTTTAGGCCATAAAAAGACCATTTGTAACGACTCATTTAACCGCGGTAGGCCTTTTTGTTACAAATAAAAAAATAGTTACAAAATAATAAAAAAACCGTTACAAAAGTCGTTCCAATAAAATAATTTTTTGTAGTGTTATATCCGTATAGTATATTAATACCGCCCATTTTTTTATTTTTGTTATTAAAATGTAGTTGTTATTAACTACTTATACATTTCAATCTTGTTTGTATTTTAATTTTTTGCATATTTTATCCTTTTAATTATTATTGTTTTTATTTTATTAATGTATTCAGTCTTTTAAAGAATGCATGATAAATTTTGGTTGTTACAAATGTTTATTTATTTTTGTTCAATTCATTCTTTTGTTTTCACATTGCTCTTTCATCTTTTAAAATTTCTTTGCATCGATGAAAGTGTTTGTATTCTTTCATATGGGTGATAATATTGCTATATTTAGATTTAATTGAACTTGATCATTTATGTTTATTTGTACTTATTTTATTTTGTCATTCGTGATATATAATTAATTTAATCCTTATCTTTTTAGTTCAAATTGATGAGATGATATTGAGGTTTTAAATTTATTTTAAACTAATTTTTCTTTTCTTCGTCCATCTTCCTTTCTTTCTTTCCTTTTTTTTTTTTAACATTTCAATTGTCTTTCTTATAACTCATTAAAAGTAAGTTTCAATTTTTTCTTTATATTTTTATTTTTAATAATTAAGATTATTTTAGATTTATGCATTCAATATAATTTTTGGTGGAAGATGAATTTTATAATGCAAATAATATATTTGACTAATTTTTTATTTTATATATTTTTATATATTGCTTAATATATATTAAAAGTGATCCATATATTTAATAGAATGTCATAATTGTATGAAAGTCATCCTCATATAATAAAAATTTTAATGATGCATACCAAATTTTTGGCCACGCGATAAAGTCAAAGGATTTTTGAGGAAAATTCTAAGATCAATGGAGACTAACCATGCAAAACAAAGGTTAGCATGATGCTTAAGTCAGTAATAGTCTTACCAAAAAAGAGTAAATAGAACTTGAATTAAAGTGATAATGGTGTATAATAATAATAAAATGTATATATTTGTGTCGAGTGCAAAATATAGGCTCAAAACAGTCTATAAACAGAGAGAAATGAGATAATAAGTGAGAATTTGAGAGTGAGGATTGATGTTACAAAATAACTGCACAGTGCCTCTAATATCATGTACACGCAGGTTCGGACAGTGGTTGCAGAGTGTCGTACGCTTTTGGAAAGCCCTTTGAGTTGGCTAATATCCAAAAAAATCTGCTTGTGATTCGGATAAATATTGAAAAATATATATTGTCTTACCAAATCATATCAAGTGTGCCGAGATTTCTGGAAAGCTGTTATTAGTGACTTATCAACTTAATTTTCGTCCAATCTATGCGAATTTGTGTGAGTTCTTCTAGTATGATATGTCTTGATGTATTGGTAAGGTATATGACGTGTCCGTCCACCTATATGATGACGTATCCAGTTGGAATGGGCTTGTTTTTTGGCCTACAATTCAGTAAAGTAGGAGGTAAGCCTATGGGCCCTACCTCCCTGCTGATGGCCAACTAGGTTGATTTATCTTGCTTATGGGCTTAGTCCATGAAAGGTTTAGAGGGCATCATCACTCCCTCCCCCCCCCCACTCCAGGAGTGCAAATCGTAGAGTTAGATTGTTGGAGTAGGTAGATCTTTCATGCTCATCAGTAGAACGAATCTCGCTAGGCTTCTTGAGCAATGTTGAATCCTTCTACAAGAAGAAACTAGAGCAGCAAATCTACTGGTTTAAATAAACATTTTGTGTTTCCCAATCTCAATTTTAATTTTCAATAAGCACTAGAGCAGCAAATCTAAGGGATTCCTCAATTGTTTCTTGAAATTTTTTGCTATGCTTTGTTGTTTCTACTGGTTAGTATAAGTACTTGGCTGAGAAATACCCAGTTTATATGCTACGTAAGAATGTTGCCTGCAGGTGTTAAGTAATGTTAAGTAGGACATGATAGGAAGGTTTCTTCGTCTCCTGCTAGTATAAGTTATCCATGTAATAAAAGGAATGCTTTATCACACAAGTTTAGCTAGAAAACTAGGCAAGTTCGTAAGATAATTCTTAACCTAAGTATATAGGCCTTTGCTGCGACAAGCCTGTAAGTTTGGGCAACTTGGTTATAGGACAAGAAATATTCACCTGTTCTGCCCAACTGATGCATGCGTACTTGTTCCAGTTGCCCTTGTCATTAGCGAGGAAGATGTGGTTTTGTTAGTACGAGAGAGAATATATCTCACAGTAAATGAGTTATCCTAAGTAGGTTTTCTTATCTTAATGTTAAAATAGATGTGCAACCAGAAGGCAATTAGAAACTAAAATGTGTATGTCAGTTGGTAGTTGCTTGTATGTTGTATATGCCAGCCGGTGATAGCTGTGTTGGATGCCTGTGCCCGCCAGTGGGGGCTCATGTCACTACGCGCACCAGTTGGTGACAACTTACGTAAGTGCATACACCAACTACGGGCAACTTATTAGGAGGGTACGCCAGTTGGTAGCAGCTTATGTAAGTGCATATGCCAGCTAGGGACGACTTATGTAAAAATATGCACCAGTTAGTGCGGTTGCGTATTTGGAGTCAACTACGAGCTAAAAACTGATCCTGCGAGTAACAATATGGGAACGAAGAATTACCTTTATTCATGTGAGATAATACTTGATTATAAGGATAGCTAGCTATAAATAGAGAGTAGGGATTTCAAGAATCAAACTTCCTGAGGTTATAATCGTTCCATGGTCGAAAAAGCCTCTTAGAGATCCTCTGCTTGCTCCTTGTTTCTGCAGGAGTTGTGGTGGTAAGAGCGTCCTTCCTCCTGCTCGCACCTCTTTTTTTTTTTGTTCAAGTAGATCTTCAAGTAGCCGACTTGGATAAGTCTTTCTATCTCTTGCCTTAGCTGGCTGCATCAGTTGGTGTCATGCCCATACTCCTTGTGACACATGCAAAAATATTTGGATTTCAAGAGTTGAGGACCTGCCTTTGAGCCTTTAGGCCATTATAAGGTAAAGTGTTGGTCAATTGCCATGAGAGCTTTAGCTGGATTGGTGATAAGCGGGGTATAGGGCTCGTTCTTTGGATAAAGAGGGTTGAAGCATCCTCTGGGCTCTCCACTGTTGCTGCTGGAGGAAGACAACTCGTTCTCCCCCCGCTTATCATTGTTACTCTTTCTCACTAGCCAGGCGTCTTCCAGGTTCATGTATTTTCCCAACCGTGCTAGCTTATCTAGAAAATCAATGGTCGATTTCTTAGCTAGAGACTTGAAAAGAGGGCCTCAATAGAGTCTTAAGGTGAATGCACTGACTAGCACCTCCTGGTGAGCTATTGGGAACTCAAGAATGGCTGTGTTGAAGGATTAAACATAGGCCCTTAGAATCTCATTCTCATCTTGCTTGACCATGAAAAGGCTTATGGACGATTTTCAACACTTCTTACTTCTAGCAAACTAATATAGGAAAGGGCACTCAATTATGCAAAAGATCTAATTGATCCAATTGGAAGTTGGTCAAATTATTGCTAATAGAATTCATTGGTGTAATAAGAAAGACACGATACTTAACGCCATTAGTATACCTATGCAGCAGGGCTACATGTTCAAACTTACGAATATGCTCAGTTGGATCAGTGATTGCTCTATCTTTTAGGGCTAAAAAGTGGTTACTTCCTTGCCCACGAAGTTAGCAGGTTTGGATTGATCCTACTGGAGCCTAGCAAGAATCTTCTCGTAGGCGCCTTAACTTCCATGTGTTCCGCCTCTTTCCAGCTAGGAAGAGGGTCCTGCTTTGCTAGCTTGAGAAGCGCACAGGGTAGAGTTGATTGTTTTCATTATGAACTAACGAAACTGCTCACAGAAGAGCGGGTTCATAGCCATAGCTCCAACTGTTTGGTCGAACGCTGGAGCTAGAGTATTGGCAGCTCCTAAGGTCGGATCGGGAATCGAAGAATTAGAAACTCCTAAAGTCGGATCTTCAGGTGAATAGTAGGACCAACTACAGTAGGAAGAAGGAGTTTTTCATTGTTACCTCCATTGTTTGAATAGGCTATTTCTCATAATGATGCATACTGGATTTTTGGCCACACCACAAAGTCGAAAATCTTCAAGGAAAATTCTAGGATGAACTGGGATTAATCCTATAAAACAAAGGTTATCACTTTGATACTTAAGTCAGTAACCAATTTTACTGAAAAAGAATAAAGGGAACTTACATTAAAGTGAGAATAATGGTATAAAAGGATGATTAAAGTATATATGTTCGTGTAGAGGGCAGAATATAGGATCAAAACCACCTACCGAATCGAGCGAAACGAGAGAATAAGTGAGAGTTTGAGAGTTAGAGTTGATGTTACCAAATGACTCCACAAATACCTCTGTTCATAGGCTTGTACGGAGCGGGATACGGGGGTGATTGTGAAGAGTCATACTCCATTTGAAATACCTTTGAATCAGCTAACTAACTTAACAAAATGTACACAACTTGGAATTGAATTGACTGAGATACATTAAGTCGACAGAGTCTTTCCAGATCAACCTAAAAATCTGAAAATTTGTTACTTGTGGATTCCCAACTTAGTTGCCATCGACCTGCAAGGAGCCACTTGGAGATACTTTAGGATGACATGTATTAATGTATTAGTAAGCTATATGACGTGTCTGTCCAGTTATATGATAACGCATTTGGATGGAATGGGTTTGTTTCTTGGGCATGCCAGTTCAGTAATGTAGGAGGTAATCCTGTGGGCCTCGCCTCCCTGCTGGTCGGCCGGTTGAGCTGATCTATCTTGCTTATATGCCCGGTCCAAGAGTTTTAGGGGGCACCATCACTCCCCCACTCCAGGAGTGCAAAAGCGTAGAGTTGGACTGTTGGAGTAGATAGGACAGGTTGAAAAAAAAAAGCAAAAACAAAATAGGAGAAAAAATTTTCCTAATCGTGCTATCAGCAAGACAAATCCTGCAAGGTTAGCTAAGATGATTCAAGCTACTTTCCACCTTTCTTCACATAGATGCATTTTGAAGTCAAATTGTATATGCAAAAAGGAATAATAAGTAGTAAAGATTATAAGTGATAAGAGATGAGAAGAGTCCATTCCATCTCGGGTTCACGCACTCCATGATTTGTAGACGGTCGTCGAGTCCTTAGTTGATGGGACTGCTGGGGCAAGTCAGCATGTTTAGGGCATCTTCTTTCCCAGAATTTTCACACCATTCTCGCATTAAGGTAAGCTTCCCATTTTTCTCTTACTCTCTTTTTCGTTGGAAGGTAGGGTTTTCTAACCCTTTCACCACTTTCTTGCAGTCATTCTCCTCAATATCGCACTTTTTTTCCACTAAATCTTATTGCTTTCCCCCTCCTAGGTAAACTATTTTTTCTTATTCCTGCAGTGTAATCATGTTAGAAGGGGGTGTAGTTGAGCGAGCTGTAGATGGTTTTTTAATGGATCTGGCTGCTTTGTCGGGAGGGTATGAGGAGCAACCTGACATTTCCCTCTCTGACCTCTAGGGGATAAGGTCGAAGAAGAGGTGACTAGTAGGAAGAAGACCTCTAAAGAGGAGTTAGAGAGGAGAAGGATAGATGATAGGTTAGTTACCTCCGGTATCGAGTCATTTAGGATTTTTCGATCCTGCCTGAAGGAGGAAGACATAGGAGAAATTAGGTCTAGATTTCAAATACCTGATGAACTTCTGATTTGGGTCCCTGGTTTGTTGAACGCCCTCATTTGCATCTAGAGGGTTTCGATAGTATCTATGTGCCCAGCTGGAAGCAGCGCTACGGTTTCCTATCCCCCCCATTCTTTGCAGAGGCATATACCTTGTTCAAGATCTATTTAAGTGTGCCCAAATCTTTTAGAATAATCACTAACTTTTATATCTTGGTTAGGAATTTTTGGGGAGATCCCCTCGGTCGCTTAATTTGACTCCTTCTTCATGCTGAAGAATGCGGTCCTGGATTGTTCTATCTTATTTCTAGGGGGAATGCCCAGTTTCTTTCATCTGAAACCATCATCAAAAAGTGGAAGTGCCATTACTTCTTCATATCTTCTCCTAATCCATGCCATTTTCCCACTGCGTGGGTTTTAATTGCCCCCAAGCTTCCTCGATATTCAGGTCGTAATCATCTTGCTCCTTTCAAGCTCCTGCTGGACCGCCTAAAATACTTTTCAAGATGATCTTTGCAAGCTAGTAATCCAACCTTTCTTTTATGTTATGGGCTGAGTCCCAAAGAGGTTGTCCTGGACACTACTGGTGGTAGAGTCTTTTATATGTTTTTTTATTCTATTCCTGCAAGCTTTTTAGTATATGTGTGTAACGTGTTGATATAGTTGTGTTCCTTGCAGTCAATATGTTCAAGCAACTATTGCAGGACAAGACTCTGAGTGAAGGAAAGATCCTATGAAGCTGGCTCTTCCACCAAGTGTCCGCTGGTGAAAAATTCACCCTCTACTCCAGCTAGCTCGACCTTCGTTGGGGATCCGAAGAAAGTTCCAGGCAGATCCTTTCTCTACACTTGCAAAGCGGGCTAGAGGATCAGCAGGTTTTTTCGGCCCTCTAGCCCCCCTGCCACACGAGCTAGGACACCCCAACGTGCTGAGGTGAAAGTTAAGAGGGAAAAACTATGTATCGATGAAGCCCAATCCCTGTTGTAAGAAGGAGGCGATAGCAGCCGAGCTGCTGACTTCTTGAAGGGAGTTCTTTTGCCCCTGGATAGGGCATATCTGGATGTTGTACTCCACCCAAGCCATGAACCTTCTGGCTTCACATATTTGTAAGGTAAAAGAAAAAAAAAACTTGCTAGGATATTCTAATTTGCATATAAAATGACATGTTCTGCTTTGTAAGTGCGTGTACCAGCTTGGTGCAATTTATTGAAAGCGTGCACCAGTTAGGGGCGACATATGTAGAAGTGTGCGCAAGTTAGGGGAGACTTATTAAGAGGGTGTGTCAGCTGGTCGTTGCTCATAAAATTGAAGAAACTGCATACAGAAGAGCGGGTTCAAAACAAGGTGGACCAGCAGCAGGGGAGTGATGATGTCCCCTAAACCTTTTATAGACTAAACGCACAAGCAAAGACCCACCAGCCCAACTAGCTACTAGTCCAGCTGGCACATCAGTAGGAAGGTAAGGCCCAAATATTTACCTCCTAGTTTACTAAACTAGCAGATCCAAGAAACAAGCCCATTCCAGTCGGACGCGTAATCATATAGTCGGACGGACATGTCATAATAACTTGTCAACACATCAAGACACATCATATTAAAAGATCTCAATCAGATTCGCACAGATTGGACGGGAATTGAGCTGATAAGTCACTAATAATAGTTTTCTAAAAATCTCGACTAACCCGGCATGACTTCGTAAAAGAGTCGTATCTCTTTCATCAATTCGAATACAAACAGTTTTTTCTGGATGATAGCCAACTTAAAGAGCTTTCCAGAGGAGTACGATACTTCGCAGCCACCCTACGAACCTGCTCCGTACATGCCTATGATTAAAGGCCTTGTGCAGTCATTTGGTAACATTAACCCTCACTCTCAAACTCTCACTTATTCTCATTTATCTCGATTTTTAGGTTATTTTGAGCCTATACTTTGTAGTCTACACAAATATATACAATTTATCTTTATTCTATACCATTATTTTCACTTTAATTTAAATTTTCTTACTCATTTTCAGTAAAATCGTTACTAATTTAAGTATCAGAGTGCTAGCCTTTGTTTTGAAAGGTTAGTGCCCGTTGATCTTAGTATTTTTCTTGAAAATCCTTCGACTTTGTAGTGTGGCAAAAAATCTGGTATGCATCAAATACAAATTTTGGTAAGTAGAAATATGTTGTATATATAGGAAATTATCTTTGTCAATAATAATTAAAATAGATTAAAAATTCAAAACTACTAAATTTACCTACTAAAAATGAAAATTTTTATTTTACATAAAAGATTCCTTTATAGCAGTATATATATTATAAAAGATTTTTTTATTTAATTTAAAAAAGAAAAAATATATAACCGTGCATAACACGGAGTCTACAACAACATATATAGTTAAATGTCTTCAAGCGACAAAGAGTAATAGATTTTTGAAATAATTAAAATCGAATACACACTAATTCAAGATAAATACAGAGAAAGTCTCAAGAAAGTTTGATGGCGAATTTCATAAATACAGAGAAAGTCTCAAGAAAATTTGATGGCGAATTTCTGTCTGGCAAATATCCGCTATACCAAAACGAATTTGCAAGTGAAATAGAAAACTTAATATTAACAAAATTAAAATAATAAAAAATAAAAATAGATATTTTTTAACAATTAAAGTCTTATAAACAACTAATTAATTTGATCTAATTATTTTATATATGTAATTTAAAAAATAAAATAATTTATTACTGACATGTGAATTAATATTGTTCTGTAAACTACAGGAAAAAGAACTTGGTGGAGAAGTGACTAATCTTGGTCTATTTCAAAGATGTCATAGAAAGAACAAAGGAATTGGGGAATTCATCGACAACAAATCAAAAAGAATTAGGGTAAGTATGATTTGTCATTGGATTTAAATATTGATTAGTATATATGTTGAGAAATTTTGTTAGACTTTTATTACATAAATGTTCCTTTGTAATGTACTTGCACAGGAAGAATACCTTGTAAAAATGGGTTGTATGATGTTTCTTCACAGTCTTCATTCGATATCTCAACTATCACTAGAGGTCCTTCTAAAGGACGCTTATATGGATTTGGAAATAGCTCCTCATCTACAAGTTCAAGTTCAGTCAGTTCTACTCTTAAAGCATCTGACGCGAAGTTTAATGAGTTAACAAAAGTTGTGGAGGACATGCGCTCTAATGCTACAAAGATGGAAGAAGAATTTTTAAGATGAGAAGAAGAAAATAGAAAATTACTTGAAATTGCTCTTGAAGAGGCTCGAAAGAGGGAGGAAGAGCCTCGAAAGATGGAGGAAGAGGCTCGAAAGAGGAAGGCAGACCTACAAAAATTAATTCAAAAATTACTTCAAGATCTGGGATACACAAACCATCAATTTGCTGGTGGGTCTGGACAGCAGGAGCAACAACATTTCACAAAAGATAATTAGTTTATTTTTTCTGTTGGTTGTTTGTGACATAGTTTATGTTGTTTTGGGTCGTACTTTGACTTACGTTTGTTGATTTGGGAGTGCAGACATTGATATTATTTGTTAGTATTTGGATTATACAATGACATCAATTATATTATTGTTGGCTGTATTATGAGTATCTTTTTTGTTAATATTTATTGCTCTTGGTTTGGAAAATTCAGATGTTGGTATTGATTGAATGTATTTGATGTTATAATGACCAGGATATTAATTTGGGTACAAAAATTAAAAAATCTGCCAAAATAAAAAAAATTAAAGACGGATTAGAGACGGAATACTTTGAAAGTTTAGAGACTGAATCAGAGACGGATTAGACAGAAAATTGTAAGGTTTTAGAAAAGGAACATTTTCTGCGTTTTAGAGATGGAATTAACAAACAAATACTTTACCTTTAGAGACGGAAAGTTCTTTTTTAATCGATGGAATCAGAGACGGATTGCCTACAAAAATCAGAGACGGATTACCCTAAAACTTTCTTCTTGTTTCTCGATATAATCAGCGATGGAAATGTTCGGTCTCAGAATTAGAGACGGAATATTTTCGTCGCTAATATTTAGCCACAGAGCTTTCAGCCACGGACTGCAGCGACGGACTTGTCCATCGCTAATTTACTTTAGAGATGAAAATTCTAGTTTCAGAGACGAAAATTTTCGTCTCTAATACCCTTTTTTCTTATAGTGATTTAATGGTTTGTGTTTTGCAGTTTTATATTTATAAACCAAAACGAAACTAATAAGTATGTGCAGTTTTACTCTAAATTTAAAGTCACTTTTTGTTCAACAATAATAAACAACTCGAGTCCGTTTGATTCATATGGTTTTAGCGATTTTCAAATTTTTTTTGTCACTCATATAGCCAAGTTTTCAACATAGAGATGTAAAATAACATATTTTGATGTCATCTCTTTAAATCGATATAAAAAAATTTCTTCGACCCCTCCCTAAGTTAGTATTTGATTGTGCCACAAAAGGTTGGACAGTCACCGAAGTAGCAATAGCAGACTCAGTGGCCATAATACACAACAAAAAAAATGTCTTAAAATTGTCGTTATAAGTGAAGGTCTATGTAAGAGTCGGACTTTTAATATAATATTGCCCTGCATTGTGTTAACGATAATGACGATTTGTCTCCCAAAATACAATGATTTTTCAATATCAAAAACAGTATCACTAAAACTTTGAAAGCCAAAGAAAAAAAAAATAGTCCTTTGGACTATCTCAAATGTGATTATTTTATTACAATATATTGTAATTATAATTTATATCAATGTGATTATTTTTAATTGCGATATTTTTGTGCTAATAAACTCTCTCATTATATTAATGCTTTCCTAGATAATTGCATAACAATATGGTTTATTGCAATATTTATTGAAATTGTGCAATATGATTTTGTGATATGAACATATCGACATTAACATTTGGGTGCTCCTATATTATGTGAATATTTTATTATTAGGAAAAAAATTTGTCACAATGGTGATAATTAATGCGCTATCGCACCAATTTTTTCTAAATTGATTTAGAAGGTCTTGTAAAATTATATAATTTTTTTTAGAATAATTTGTAGGCTTTATATCAATTAATTTATATTTTTCTTTTTGAAAATATATTATTTAGGCCAATTCTTTGGCAGGCTATGTATTATTTTTATTGGGATATATTTGGCTATTTACCACCACATGGCCAAATTTTTTCAACGTGATGCACCAAATATTAGTGTAGTCCATGCGGGCTAATTTTATTTTATTTTATTTATATTGCACAGTGCATGCATGTAGCACTTTTTATGGATATAGAGTTATTTAATTCTAATCGATAAATAGTTTATTATGACTTTTACTCAATAGAAGATGATTACAAGCCGAGTTGCGAAATTTTCGTAGGTGTAAAGAAATAATAAATAATTTACTTAAATTTAGAATAAAATATAAAAATCAGTACTAATTTTTGAGCAAATCTAGAGATCTTAGATTTATCGACCATCTTATTTAAGTTAATTAATGATGGGATGGATAATTGCCTAACATTATCGCCACATGGATGCTGACAAATAATGAATCAAGTAAAAATTTGCGCTTTTGTTAGTTAAACTTAGAAAATATGATTGGAGAGTTGTTGATCTCTATTCTTAAGTATGAGCTTATTCATCTTTAAGTTGCTAATTGAGCTGACTTGTGGATATATACTTTTCCACTAAAGAAATCACCGAGCTTGAGGTTGATTTTAAAAATTGAAACACAAAATTGATGCATTTGTTGCTCATGTCGAACCAACTAAAGTGTTGTCGGATTAAACAAAGAGTAGCATGCTAAGTGCAAACTCGATCCAAGAAGTGATAAACATATCACTTTTATATAGGCAAGTGACACTAATAAATATCAAAGTGCTATGAGAAAAATTAGTCACGTAACTCGTAATTGAACTAAGAGGAAGTTTGACTAAGTAAATGCTCTTTTATTTGTTTTCCTAGAGTCTCCAATCCTCCCTTTAGATGGATCGTGGATATGGGAAGACCGATCGCATAATTGCAGATTGAGCAAAATGACTATTATCAGTGTGGTGCGCTAATAAAAAAAAAATTATAGTATAGCGCACAAGAGACATCGAGTGCCAACCCATAGTCATTAATTGATATGAGCTCTACTCTTTAAGATTAATGTAAACGGCAATGGAACTACTCTAAAGAGCTGTGCAAAAGGCACTAGTAACCTATTAGTCTAATTGAGTTGAAAGCACTGTTAGGACAATTATCATGTGTTTTGGCTTATCCATCATAAACACATTTTTTGACTTTCATGCATTTATATTTATATGTGGTGTAGGATGTGAATAGTATGATTCTATGTACTGATAGGAATATCATGTTTGATTATGTTAGATAAAATACTAAGAAATATAGAACTGTAAAATTCTAAATTTTTAGCAGCTATATGAGCTTATAAAAAGAGAAAAATAGAATATTTCTAGAAATGTCTAAAAATTGTTCGGGAGCAAGATCAGTTTGCGTTTGACTTGAATAGATGCAATTTTTAAATACAGCTCCGGATACGTGAATCGACATATTTCCGCTGCTAAAGATTAATTCGACCCACAATTATATACTAACATATTAATTAATTAATTAGCATACAAGTATATTATTTAGCATGTATGAGATGGTTTAACTCATTATTATTTTCCAATAACTTAATATAATTTAAATTGATGAAATAAATTTATTATTTTAAACATATAATTCATCATTTTAATGTGAGGTTGGAGAACACATGTTAAAGCAAGAAGCGGAGGGTGGGTGGGGGGGGGGGGGGGGAGAAAAAGAGAAGGAAGTGGTGTTAAAATAAAATTGAATGCAGTTCACGTGCTACATACACCCAACCACGCATACATTCACGTTCTCATCACGTGCTTTGCGCTACTACGTTGACATCGAGGTGGGAGCGCTCTCATCTCATACTCATTCTCACCGCTTATTGTGAAACGTGTGACCTTCATCATTACTCCAACACACGTGTCCTACACCACACCGCCTTCCCCCCTCACTTATTACTACACTTGAATTTCATTTTTTAAATTGAAATTATAAATTTAAAATAAAATTGCATTTCATATTCAAATTATATAATGCTAAAATTCATTTATTTTCAAAGCTCATTTTTTTATATTTATATACAATAAAAATTATTTAATTCTTAAGCCCATTTGATTATTGTCCCAATTTTACATTTATTTTTTTCGCCTCCCCCTTCCTCTTTTCTCTTTACCCTCTGTCCGTTTTATTTGTTCAGTCTTTCTACTAAAATTGACCTTTGACCTTTTAGTAGATTAAGTATTTTCTTTTATATATATATTTTTATATTTTAATATACTCAAAATTATGGAGAGCTTTGGTAGTTTATGGTGAATACTTTCTTGCTTGCTAAATGCAAACACTTATTTTATTTCTTGATTTTTATTAGTCTCAACGTTTTATTTTTATTATAAGTATTATTTGGTATTTTATATATATATTTACATACTTATTTAGTTTATTTTTTATTTTAACATTATAAATTAATTTTAAAATATTAATTTGTTAGGTATTGAATTTTGTAATAATAATGTGTTAGTTTAATAAAACTATTAATGTATTCTTTTTGGGAAAAAAAAAGAAAATGAAAATAAAAGGTGAGATTAATGAAGTCACTTTCTCATATCTAATGTTTTGGTTATGGGGGGGCCCTTTATCTTTTAAAAAATAATATAAAGAAAAATCAATTTCTATTTATTTTTTTCAAATGAATGAGAGAGAGAGAGAGAGAGAGAGAGAGAGAGGGAGAGAAGATAATGTTATTCCCATGTGAAAGGAAAATGTGGATACAATATTTTGAGGATTAATTATTGATGACACAGTTTACTATTTTGGGTAGCATTCTATGAATCACATGCTACCTTTTTATTCATTTTTTCTTTTTACCATCTTACATACATTTCTTCATCTTACCACCCTTTTCTTTTAAACGGTAAATTGCATTTTGTTATTCGAACTATAATCATTTTTGGATTTTATATTTAATTTTTTTTATTAATTTATTATTTCAACTATATGAAATTTATACTTTGCCATATATGAGGGTTTTTTTGTTGGAAAAAACATCACATACTTTGCATATGTGAGAAATATCACATCACATAACTCTTAAATATACATGTGCACTGCGTGCGACTTTTTCTGCTAAAGATTTGGTTGAAAAACAGTTATAAATAGCAAAGTACAAAATTTCATAAAGTTGACATAAAAAAAAGTTTAGATTAGATGTCAAAGTGTAAAAATGATCATAATTTGAATATAATTAACCCTAATTTAAATGAAATTTATTGTAATAGTAATTTAATAGTGATTGATAATTTTAACTAATTAATAAATTAATATATATATATATATATATATTTATACTAATAAAAAAAGAAAAACTCTTTCACACTTACAAATGACGATTAATAACACGGTCGTACCAATTTTTTGTGAAGTAAAAAATGCCCTTCATAATAAAATAACTACATTATTCAACTTTTTAAAATTTACATTCATTGATAAATTATTATATTTTTTTTTATTAATATAATATACTAACTTATATATTTTAAAACGTGAAATATTACTTATTAGATACATGTAGGAACAACATGCCATAACGATTAGTGTATATATATATGTATGATGTTGGCCATAACAATTACAAATGTGAAGTTTAAATTATTAATAAGCCTTGAGATCTCGTCTCGATAGTGAGTCATTTCTTCAGGATAAAAATGTAAGCACATGTGTATTATGGAAATAAAAGGAAACGATGCCTCATAAAATTGGAATACTGATCACGTCAGAAATCAATTTATTGAAAAATGAATTTATAAAGAGAATGTTATTTTTCTGGTTAAAATATAAGGGAGAAATTGAATGTTTTAAATTAGAGTAATTATAATTTATTGAAAAAAATAAAAAGAAAGAAGAAGGTGTAAGATAAAAATTGACCCACTTTCACTATCAAAAGGATTAAAATGGAAAACCAAAAACAGGTCTAAAACCTAACCATGGTTACTTTTTCACTGTTCTTTAACCAACAACCAAAACTTTCATACACATGCAGCGGTTGGGCAACAAAATTAAAGAGAATAAAATAGAACATATGAACCAAACACAAAAACAAAGACAAAAACCTCTTCTTCTCTTTTCTTTCACTCTCCAAAACGGAGGACGAAATATTTTAAATTTCTTGTTTTCACTTGGCTGATCATCTCTATTCCAATCTTTCTCTTTTCTTCTTTTTTTTATAATTACTGTGTTGGTGTGAAGTGGGAAGACGCAAATTACTGGTGAGTAATATAAATTCAATCTCTGTTCTTCGTGTTTTATTTTTTTAACTTGGTGGCTACTTACATTCAAGTGTTTGTTTTTGGTTTCTTGTCATGCATGTTTCCTTAGATTTATGCTGTTTGAGATCTGAGACCGACGGCTATGGCTAGTTGGGTTTCTGTGTAAAAGATTGAATTTTTGTTCGAAAGCTGAGATGGGGTTGTGTTGATTTGGTTTCTAATATATTCTTGAGCACATGGGATTTGGAATTTGTGAATTGAAAAAGATTGGGTTTTTCTTTATTTTGTGTGATTTAGGGTGTTGAAGTTAAGAACCTCGGGTGGTGCTTTGTGATGAAAACAGGATTTGGTATGGGGAGTGTTGGGTGGAATAATGAGGATAAGGCCATGGCGGCGGCGGTTTTGGGGACTAAGGCTTTTGATTACTTGATGTCAAGCTCGGTTTTAGCTGAATGCTCATTAATGGCGATGGGGAATGATGAGAATTTGCAGAACAAGCTGTCAGATCTTGTGGAGCTCCCAAATTCCGCCAATTTTTGTTGGAATTATGCGATTTTTTGGCAGCTCTCGAGGTCCAAGACCGGAGAGTTGGTTCTTGGGTGGGGGGATGGGTGTTGTCGGGAGCCTCATGAAGATGAGGATTCTGATGTTACTCAAATTCTCAAAATCAGACTTGAAGACGACGCCCACCAAAGAATGAGGAAAAGGGTTCTCCAGAAGTTGCATATCTTGTTTGGGGGAACTGAGGAGGATAGTTATGCCTTTGGATTGGATAAGGTTACTGATGTGGAAATGTTCTTCTTGGCATCTATGTATTTTTCTTTCCCCAGAGGAGAAGGGGGCCCTGGGAGGTGTTTTGGATCTGGAAAGCATGTCTGGTTATCGGATGCATTGAAGTCTTCTATTCATTATTGTGTTCGGTCATTCCTTGCAAAGTCGGCTGGCATGCAAACTATTGTTTTGATTCCAACTGATGTTGGTGTCGTGGAATTGGGCTCAGTCAGATGTATTCCTGAAAGTTTGGAGCTTGTGGAGGTGGTTAGGTCTTCCTTTTCGTCGTTATCGCCGCTTTTCAAGGCTAAGAAAGCTGCGGCTGTGGCGGCGGTAACCGACAAAAAAGATGGCGACAGCCCAATTTCTAGTTTAGTAATTGGTAACCATGCAGAAGTAGTTCCCAAGATCTTCGGGCAGGATTTGTATTCTGGTCGTATGCAGTTGAAGGAAAAGTTTGCTCCTGGGAAAGCAGATGACCGTACATTGGATGCAGGTGCAAATGCGAAGAGGGTGCCAGTCACAACTACTACTCGTAATGGTTTTCACAACACAGCCTGGATGCAATACAGTAGTATGAAGCCTGGAAACCAAGTGGAGATTTATACTACTCAGACTTCAGCAAAAAATGTTCACGGGCTTGGTAATGGGGCAAGGGAAGAGTATAGGGGCAACAATCTTCAGCATCAGAAGCCACCTCAAATGCAGATTGATTTTACTGGAGCAACCTCAAGACCCGTTATTTCCAGGCCACGCAGTGCCGAGTCTGAGCACTCAGATGTCGAGGTTTCTTGCAAGGAAGTTTGCACAGGGCCACCGGAAGACAAGAGGCCTAGAAAACGTGGTCGGAAGCCTGCCAATGGAAGAGAAGAACCCCTCAATCATGTAGAGGCAGAGAGGCAGCGGCGAGAAAAGCTGAATCAGCGGTTTTATGCACTGCGAGCGGTTGTGCCTACTATTTCCAAGATGGACAAAGCGTCCCTCTTGGGAGACGCTATTGCTTATGTAACCGAACTTCAGAAGAAGCTCAAGGACATGGAGTGTGAGAGGGAAAGGCAATCAAGAGAACCATTGGCCTCGGAAGCTAAGCCAAATACGGAAACTCAGGTGTGCAGTCCAACTGTTGATATCCAAACTGGCCGTAATGAACTCACTTTGAGGGTGAGCTGCCCATTGGAGACTCACCCGGCATCAAGGGTCATCCGAGCAATCAAGGATGCACAGGCAACTATCATCGAAGCAAAATTTGTTACAGGGAGCGAAAAAGTGTTCCACACATTTGTTGTCAAATCTCAAGGATCGGAACACCTAACTAAGGATAAGTTGATTGAAGCTTTGTCCCATGAGTCTAGCTTGTCGCAGCAGTCGTCTGTCGGTTAACAAAGTATAGGCAGGCATCATAAGCAGTGAACCAGTGTGGAAAGCTTTTGTTGAGGTTTTGATATATATAGAGGGAGAGAGCAGTTAATGCAGGGCTAGAAACAGAAAGAAACTGTTTATTGACCATGTAGGAGATCAACTATCTGCTTGTTTATAGTATACATATATATTTTTGCCAGATGAATCCATTTATTTAAGTTTAGTTAATGAGTTTGTCTCAAATATGCAAAGTTTGGTTTGTTTATTTAGTTAGTGGTAGTTTATGATCTGTCTGTGTTTGAATAGATAGCCCTATCAACATGCAAACTGGATCAGAACTAGAGCTACAATTTGTTGATTAATCATTATGGTGATGATGATTGTGGTTGAGTTGTAGTCTTCTGCTCACCTGCTCTGTCTTTCTCTATGACTTGCGTTTAACGAAGATAGTAAGTTACAGCGAGCTCTTTGTTATGATAATATTTAATGAATTTATACATTTTTTATTTGATAATATTTATGATATTTTAATAAAATTATATAATCTTTATATGGAGATTTGAAAAAGAGATATATATAATTATAATAGTTTGAAAGGAATTGTTGGTTATAATTTAGCCAAAAGAAAAATGAAAAAGTAGAAACAAGAGTTTGGTGAGAAAGAAAACGTGTGGAACGTGGAGGGGAGAGGGACAAGTGACAACAATTTAAACAACGTTACTATTCCCACGTTTAATGAAATGATGCAACAACATTTGACTCTCACCTCTAAATTTCTATTATTAAATTTCAGTAAATACAAACCTAAATTAGAAGACAATAATTACTTTGGTAAGACTTCTAATAGTAGAGGTGGTGGGTCCTACACTCCCTACTATCAAAATTGGACGGACCCTAATCACTGTATGGCGAATCTTAGGGTCCTCCTTACACTCACCACTCATCACTCACCAACATCACATGTTTCTTGAAACTTCCAAATCAACTACATCTATTCATTATCTACAAATTTTATTACCTCCAAAACATCATCAATCTTTTTATTATTGTTAAGCGATAAGGATACTTGATCCATGTTCAAAGTATATGATCCAGGTTGCTTAGGTGAGGTGCAGTCGTGTAATACGTCATCGTCAGGCTAGTTGGGAGTGTTCCCCAATTGAGACTTTCAGATGGTTAAGTCAGTATAATATGAAGTCGAACGCGATCTAGAAGGTTTAATAAAGTCGAATAAACAATGAATGTATCGTACCATAAAATTTCGGACAACAATATTTATAGGTCCAAACATCCATACAAATGTGCTTTAAAACCCGGACCGTCATTAAACCGAAAACTTCAGTGGGTTACGGGTCACTCGTTCAACCGTTAGTCCAATCGTGATCGAACCGATAATGTCATAAATATATAATAAATAATTATAAAATAAATAAAAAAATCACTTTAATAATTAAATAATATAAATATACTGAAGAATTTTGTCTTTTAAATATTGTTCTCTTTGCAATTCATATTTTCAATAATATAGGCTTATTGTCTAACATGCAACATATTGCACATCTTCATCCTTGTGGCTTCGATCGTTGGTAACTTATTTTTCCAGATTAACATCCTCTTTTTCTCGAATAAGCTTTATACCAACTCGGTGCTTTTTTCAGTCATGGAATTTAACAGGAACAATCCATTCACCTTGTTGGAGAAAACTTTGAATGGATACTTGACTTTGTCTATCTCCGTGAGCCAGACCCATAATTCCCAAGCTCTTCTGGTAGAGATACTATCTTCAGTAATGACCGATATCGGGGGAACTTCTCTTGAGGCAGTTTTGATCTTGTTGAAAGCCACCATGTCTGGCCTATGCAATTTCATGAAATGAAATGCTAGATGAGACCCATTTCCTGCCGTTTCTGGAGCAAGTGATACGAATTTTATCTCTAGAACATCGCCTTTTTTTAGGTGGGGGTTGTTTTGCCACGAATCAAAGACTGCCCCACTAATCCATTCCTGAAGTTTTTTTAGATTTTCGGAAAAGTTGGTGACATAGTATGAACTGAAGCAAGAGCTCCAAAATCATACCATTCTCAGACATCTTCTGGTTTAGACCCTTCTAATGTCCAGACCCTGTTATATTTTCTAAACGTTTCGATAATGGTCTTGCCTGGGTTCACTCCTTTGCGAAAAATTAATTTTTCCCACATGCGCTGATAGTCCTGCCAAGCAGAAGAAGATATCAATTCGTTAGTATTAACCTTAGAGGTGCCTGTCATTAGCCTAAGGCGAATCTCTCCCTCTTTAACCCCAGAGGTGCTGGGTTGACTTGAATCTAAGGGAGTTTGCACTTCCTGTGACTCAATTGTTGTCATTTCACCAGAGTTTAATGATAGCCTTTGGCAATCGGTACTTGAATCCGATGCTACAGGTCTAGAGCCCTGTACTCTAAATGCATGTTTAGGATCATGCTCCCTCATCTCGTGAGTCATCCCTAAATGTGATGCCTTTCGAATTGGTTCTCGTAAGTCGTTCCCTAGCCATGTGGATGCTAATAAGAACTTCTTATTGCGACCTAGACTATGTCTAGATCGGCTATTTGGATTTATCTGGCAACTTGAGCATTAACTACTAGCTGTCCAAACTCCTCGAGGTTTTCCCGGAGGTGCCTGAGTCTCAACATGATGGAGTTTGCTTCAGATGCCTCCATCTCTCATCAGGAAATTTGCAAGAATAAATTTTATAACGACTATAGTATAACAATTATTGGCATTCAGCTTGTCATCTGATAATACGAGCTTTCTCTATTTTTTATTTTAATTTATTTTTTAAGAAAGCCTTGACATTAGTATTATTAACTTTTAATGTAAATTCTTAGCAAGTAAAAATAAATGCCATTTCTTAAAAGTCTCCAAACCGTAAAGAATTCTTTCTCATTAATATGCCAAACTTTGGCTTGTTGTTCCGAGAACAACCTCCTGTGTATCTACAAGGTTCTTGCTCTGTAGTTGTCTTCTTCATGAGCACTGCTGCCCATCTATAGTCATTGGCATCTGTATAGACTACAAATTCATCCCCGTCTTGTGCTATAGCAAGCTTTGGCAGGTTACTGCAAACCTGTTTTAGCTTACGAATCCTTTTGTGTGGATTTCTTCCCATTTCCACTTTAAACTTTCAATTTCTTTCAAAAGTGGTCGGAAATCTTTTCTGTATCTTGCAAGATCCTTAATAAAGATACCTGCAAATTAACAACTCCCAAGAAGCTTTGCAAACGCTTCTTGTCCTTGAGTACGTATGGAAAATTGCGGATTTTCTCTACAATATGGTCTTGTAACTCAATCCCTGTCTCGTCAATAAGAATTTCTAAAAATTCAATTTTATTGACAGCAATAGTAGCTTTCTTCTCAGAAAGTACTAAACCTTCTTTATGGCATACATCAGAAAATATTTCAGATGTTTGATATATTCTTTCATATTTTTAGATGCAATCATATGTCGTCAATATAAACAAACATGAATTCAAAATAATTTTTAAAAAGATTATCCATCTTTCTTTGGAACATCTGGGGTGCATTAGCTAAACCCATCGGAAGCACATTCTAGATATATTGTCCCTGTGATGTGGAGAATGCAGTAAATTTCTTTGATTCACTCTCCATCTTAATCTGATAAAATCTAGATTTGCAATCAAATTTAGAAAAAACACTTTTGCCCCTTTAATACAATCAATTAAGTGTTCTCTACTAGGAATGTAATAACAATCAAACTCTAATATTTTATTAATGCCTTAATAGTTAATTACCAACCTGGGTTTACCTCTCTTAATCTCACCATGGAAGAACCAGAAATCCATGGCTGCTGTAGGTAGAGATTCCAGGCTCGATGAGTCCAAGACTGACATGCTCTTTGATAATAATCTGCATATCTTTCTTGTCTTCTATGTTCATCTGGATAGATTTGTATCGAATGTACTCTACTTGCATTCTTCCTTGAGCTTTAGAGTAGCTTCGATCTTGTTCCTATCCCACCATGCCAGAGGGTTTTCACTAAAGTTCATTTGGATGAGCCTCTTGACATTCTCAAGAGAAAGCCTACTTTCCTCACTGATATTTAGCGATTTTATTTCCAGTAGTGCTCCTTTAGTGTTCATAATTTCCTCCTCGGATTCCTTATAGAAGCTATCGCTGGCTATGAGTCCCTGTTGCCTAAAGACAAAAGGACCTTACCAAATTTCCTCTTATCCTGCATTTTTGGATGAGTTAATCTGGCATCAAAATCACCATGTTTACAGCGAAAATTTATTGGCATTATCCTATTAAATTCCTTTTCCCTTTGCAATACTTGTATCTTATTACCACAGTTAGTAGTGAAGATTAACAGATTTTTTTGATTATCTTGCATATATCTTGCAAATGTTTGAATAAATTGTTATCTAGTAAGATATTGGCACCTGTATCATGAAGGAAAATAGGAGTTATTTTTACCCTAAACCAGGGCTATTTGAATGCTCCTCCGATCATGATCTTGGCTTCTCGTATTCCCTTATCGAGTATCAGGATTTTTTGTGAAAAATCTCTTCCTGCAATAACGGGTAAGGTTTCCCTTACTTCTTTAGGGAAAACTCTAAGGGAAACCTCCAAGCTTTGCCATGTAAATTCCTAATCCTGAATCAATATAAGCTGCAAAATATTCTATCTTATATTGATCATACAACATACTAACAGATATGTATATAAAAAAGGGACTTGTCACTCTATCTTTATAGTAACACCATCAAGACTTAATTCCATTATGTTACATTTCCTTCCCCATGGTTTATGATCTTCGAGGAAACTTAACCCCAAAGTCATACACCCATTTTCTCGTCCTGCAACACCTGCAACTAGAATTTCATGGCCTGCTATTTCTAACATGCCTTCATATTTTCCAACAACAGGTTGCTGGAAATGAATTAAGTCATCACAAGGAAAAACAATTTCTTTCTTAGTGATGTCAAATATTACTTGTATTTCCTTCCATCCTTTGGGGCATCTAAGTTTTACATTATCCACCCTAATCTATTGAGGAGTTAAAGTTTTTAATAACTGTTTCTCCTTTCCTTTGTAGCTTGTAATCCCATCTTCCAAAATAGACATTCGACTACTAAACTCAGTACTAGAGCTAAGTGTTCTATCTAAAACTAGGTGATCTTTTATGATGATATCAACACCACCTATTCTAGGTATCCTAATAGGATTTGTGTCATTACCTTGACAAATTCCTTGAAAATTCTGGGAATCTCAATATACTCTTTCCTAATAAACAAATCTGAATGATGTGTATTGGAAAGGGCATATGCAATTCTCTAAGTTATAGAATACGGTCTATTTCCTTCTTTCATTAGATCTTTTCTTTTAGAATCTTGATGAAGGGCTAAGACTCTACTGAAATCTTGGTCTGGTAGGTTGTATGCAATCCTAGGATGAATGTCAAATATTAGTTTTCCTGTATACAAATTACCTATTATTGTTCCAAGACAACCGTCTCTTAGGTTATTGATTCTTCTATCTATTATAGATAAATGTATTTCTGAATCAATTCCTTCTTTGAAAGTTGCTTTTATTACTACTTCAATAGTTTCTATGTGGATCCATTTTATAGTAACAGCTACTTCTTCTCTAAGCTTATTTAATTCTTCAAGAATCTCTTCTTTAGGAATTAATTGCATCTCCATCACATTACCAGTAAAGTTCCATAGGTATAGCAAACTCACCTGTACTTACTTTGTAGATTATTTGATGCTTTCTTTAGTTCAGTCCTATCTGGTTCAGGACTTTCCTAATTCTTCCAATCCTAAATCCATCGTATGGGCTGAGGTTGGAATCTTGTCGCATGATTTTTTTCATAGTTTTGTTGGACACTGTCATTCTGGAAAAGAATCCTGACAGGCTTTCGGAGGTTGAAGCCTATCACCCTCGTTGTAGTTATTTTGACTCGGTTGAAGATCCATCTAAATCTGTTTCTACTTCTTCCTCATAGACACTTTCGTCTGACAGAAGGTCTTTGAATTGGTAAATGGGTACCAAATCGCCATAGTAGACTGCAAACCAAGATGTCATCAGTGGCTTCAAATTTTCATAATTCACCACATTTCAGCGGGCAATCTAGAGATGTATGTCCTCTTGCTCTGTAGGTCCAGCAATTGCAGTCTTTGAAACTTTCATTGGTTCGAGTATGGGCTTGTTTGAAAGTTCTTCTTGTAGGGGGATCTTGCATCTATTCGTCTAGATTCTTGGGATGAAGCCCTTGTTGGTCCTATTTTCTGTCTAGATTTATACTATCTGACCTTTGACTTTGACCACCATGATTTTCATCGGGAAAAGGTTCTCCTGAAACTCTTGGGGTAGGAGTCACTATTTTGCTTCCTCCTCTTCCTTGACTCGCTTGATTCTCCTATAATAGTTGGAAAATCATTGTTATCACAACAGAGAGGAGTTCGTTTGATTTTACCTCTTAGTCTTTTCATGTTCTTCTAAATGGATGCTTGATAACACCAATCCTTCAGTTTGTCTTTAAGGAAAGATATTCTCCTTGCAACTAAATCTAGATGTCCTTCAGGTACTTTGCATGACTGGATCAACATTTTCCTCCATGCACTGCATATTTTTGCAAAGAACATTGGAGCTGCTACTTCTGTTGCTACTCCACTTTGGAAGAAATACTTGCGGAACCAATAGATATATTCATCTACGGCGCAAATACTTCTTACTTCAAGACTGAAGAGAGCCTGTGCAAATTCTCTAGCCTTTTCTGCTTTACTTCCTTCGAAGTATCCATCTCCGATGAAGTGTATCTTGATAAGTCTTCCTAGTCGGTCTGCTATCGCACCTTTCAAATCTCCAACAAGGATGCTGGCTTTGGTATCTTCTAGGGTATTATCCCATCTGATCTTTACAGATCCCTCCAAGCTCAACTCCACAAGCTTTATGAAGTTTTTCTTGTCGAGCTCTAGAATAGTTGCTGCAATCTTGATGGTTGCAACCCATCGTCTATCAATTTCTCGGTATTTTGGAAATCGATAATATCCAGGTTCAGTATAGCGCCATATGGATGTAAGGGCTGGAGTATGGTCCTTGCCCAAGGTGTATTTTCAGGCACTCTCTTTGGATTTCTTCCTGGATTTTCCTTTAATCTGATTCCCATAAACGTTAGACTGGCATTCGTATAGAAATCCGCACTTTCTCTCATCTGTTGATCCTATGGAGGATCATTAGAACATGTACTTCCCTCCGGCAGTGGTAGTGCTGGAGTAATTTCATTGTTTTGGATATTGACTAAATCCACAATCCCAAGTTGGGAAAAGGATTCCGCCAATTCTTGTAGATCTAATAGATCCTCTCTTGTTACCTCCATTATTTTATAGATCTCATAGATGCGATAATCAGATCTTCTCTGGACTTTATCTTTGGAATCTCCGTGGCCTTCCCCTTCTGGTGTAGAAGAGTACTGTTCCAAGAGGGTTCCTGATTCGCTCTTGTCTGGATTTTGATGTCTTTGGGTTCTCCCTTTGGTTTCTCTTCAAATCTGTGAGGCCCTTGTGTAGATCGGGAAGAATCTTACGGACTTCGTCCACCTTTTGGCTCAAAGATTCTGTTTTCATAGGTATATGAATTAACCTATGTCCATAATCTTGAACTGTCTTTTGGATCTCCCTTAAATGTTGAGAGATCTTCGATGTATCCGGATCGAGTTCTTTCCAGTCAGTTCCTTTAATCATAATTTTTAAAACTGTAACTATGCAAGAATTTTACCCATTCCGCTTCTCTTGGTTGGCATTCTACCATGGACTTCAGTGGAGTGCAGACACCTCACTGCATTTTCTGGTAGTACTTGTCGAACGTCGGAATTTCTCAACCATTCTTGTTCTTCTTCTAGCGTGAGAAGTTTTGGATTAATCCTCTTGGGACCGTTATAACACTTGTCAAGAATTTCCATAAGAAATTCCCTTCTCTATATTTCCAGAATCTGAAAATATTTTCTATTTTCATTGTAACTCGAACTTTCGTTCGGTTCCATTTTCTCTCAAAGAGTCTCCCCCATTAACGGATAAATAATATCAAAATGTAATATAATCATATATTTGTTCAATAAACCTAGGCTCTGATACCATTCTAGGCGAGCATGTGTGAAAATTAAAATTTTAATATAAATGGACTAAAATAGCTCTTTAAAATCTGCTCAAGGGTAAAAATGTTTGAAAATCCGTCTGTGGTCCCGATTTAAGCCATTTTGAAAGTTACAGGATTAAATTAAAAATGTGCAAACTTAAATGACTAAAATTAATCGCATGGAAACTTAAAGGACCAAAATGATCTTTCTCCCTATAATAAAAAATAAATTAAAAGATATAGATCTGGTTTGTGTCTAGTAAATTTATACTTCATGTAGATTTTTATTAATGTTTCTTCCATTTTCTCTAGAGTATTTTGAATTTTGAATGGAATTCAACTTTTCCTATGTGTATTGATGCCCGCTCAAATATTTTTTCTCTCAAAGTTCAAAGCTAAGGAAGTCGGCCTAAGGCATACACACCAGCCCAGCTACTAGCAAATCAACTGACCACGAGCAGGTAAAGATGGCTCACAAAGCCCTTTTCTCTCAACTTTATTAAACAAACAGTTTTAGAAATTCCAGCCACACATGTCATCATACAGTTAGACAGACACGTTATATTCCATTGAGGTGACAAAGAATAGAGGTGACAAAGAATCCATTGAGGAAAACAGTTCCCTGCCTGTTTTAGTTGGTTCCACCATTCCACCTCCAAAGCAAGTCGTAAGGGAACTCAATGCCCCCATCCAGCTTTCGATCCAGCAATTATACCTGTTGCCATCAACCCGCTGCTAGGTGAGCAGCTCCAACAATTCATAATGGAGATTGTCTAGGTAGCTCTCCAAGGCTTCCAAGCCAGTGGAGCAGGATAACCTTCGCACCAGGAGAAGAATATAACATCTAGTAAGTAACTAGAGAGCATGTTCTTTCTAGTCCAACAACACGACCCTGAACTCTTGAGCGTACTAGCACAGAGGTAGCTCCTCAAGGATCTCTTGAGAGCTAGCACTTTCTCGTGAAAAGAATAACATAATTCTACCAAAGGGTAAGAAAGGGAGTCCCGCTCTTGGACCGTGGTATTTCCTCCAGTGCTGACATCGTGGTAGAAGATCTCCCTGCTCATTTCACCTACTTGTTTACAATGGCACCACCGACCTAGCTGAGCACATCCATTAGTTTAAAAATGCAGCATTATTGCATAGATTTAGAGATGGTATTAGATATCGTGTATTTTTTTGCAACACTAACTGATTTTGCTCAACAATGGTTCCACCAGCTTCCAGCTAGATCAGTTAGATTTTTTGCAGAATTTAGCACCCTTTTGCTATATCAGTCCGCTTGCAGCAACCTTTTTGAAGTAAAATGGGTGGAAAAGGTAACAATGAGGGCTTATATTGAATACTTTAACAAAGCCATCCTAGAGGTTCCAGCCAAGCACCTAGAAATATTGATAGTGCCATTACGTAAGGGCTTCAAGGGGGACCTCTCTTCGAGTCACTAGCCAAGAAGCCCTTTCTGACCTCTTCAACCTACTAGCTTGGGCAGACAGGTTAATAAATATAGAGGATTCCTAGCTGACAAAGAAAGATAACCAGCACGACAAAGGGAGTGACCATGAAGGACCCTCCTTCCACAAGAGCATAGGGGAACCCAGAGGACGAATGTGGACATGAGACCAATAGGTGTCGCCAGCTAAGATAGGAAATAGAACATTGATCTAAGATAGCTACCTTAAAGATTACGTCAACAAAGATTAACGATGTGAGCAAAGGGAGAAGCTCTCCGAAGTCGAGACTCCTGTAGAAGCGAGGAGCATGCAACAGATCCCCCCACAAGGGAACACAGTGTCAATGGCAACAAGGAGGGTCTGGGGCAGGTTTGCCCAGATACAAGACCTGCCCAGATAATTTTGCCCCACCCCGCCCCACCAACAACTTAAATTGTTAATTTAATTAGACTTAATACATTCATGATTCAACTAATATTTTTTTAATAAGTAATATCAATTTAGATTTAAATACCTCACATAGTTTCAATTTAAAATGAATTGTATAAGACAAAGTATACGTTCATCTAAATTATTAATTTCTCATTAAGTTATATCATTTTACGATCAACAATGAATTATATAATACAAAGAATGTATTCAACTAATATTTTATTTTTTAATAAGTAATATCAGTTTAGATTTAAAATACCTTAACATAGTTTTTAATTTAAAATAATTTGCATAAGAAAAGTATACGTTCGTCTAAATTATTAATTTTCTCATCAAGTAATATCATTGTACAATTTAAAATGAATTATATAATACAAAAATACATTCAACTCATATTTTATTCTTTTAATAAATAATATCAGTTTAAATTTAAATACTTTAACATATTTTTCAATATAAAATAAATTATATAAGAGAAAATATATGTTCATCTAAATTAGTAATTTTCTTATCAAGTAATATCATTTTACGGTCTACAATGAATATATAATATAAAGAATACATTAAATGAATATTTTATTTTTTAATAAATCATATCAGTTTAGACTAAAATACCTTAACATACTTTTCAATCTAAAATGAATTGTATAAGGCAAAGTATACATTCATCTACATTATTAATTGTATAATACAAATAATTCATTCAACTAATATTTTATTTTTTAATAAATAATATCAGTATAGATTTAAATACTTAATATAGCTTTCAATCTAAAATGAATTGCATAAGACAAAGTATATGTTTTTAAATTACTAATTTTCTCATCAACTAATTGTTTATTTTTTGTATGTCTTATATAGAGTTGGATATATGTAAAATTGTTTACATATTTACATACAATATTGATGCATACTAGAAATTTAGCCACACCACAAGAGTCGAAGGATATTCAAAAAAATACTAAGATTATCAGAAGACTAGCCTGCAAAACAAAGGTTAGCACACTGATGCTTAAGTCAGTCACGGATTAAACAAGAAATAAAAAGAAAAACTTAAAATAAAGTGAGAATGATGGTGAGATAGGATTAGGGTTTATGAATATTTGTGTGGAGCTCAAATTATAAGCTTGGAATAGCTCAAGAACCGAGAGAAAATGAGGAGAATAAGTGAGAGATTGAGTATGAAGAATGATGTTACCAGAAGTTTGTACAAGATCTCTATTTATAGGCTTGTACAGAATTGGATACAGGGTTAATTACAGAGTTTCGTATGCCATTACAAAACTCTTTGAGTTGACTGTCATCTAAAATAAACTGTTTGAGATTTTAATAAATATTGACTGAAATACGTGAGTTAGACTGAACTTTGTCATATCTGCCTAACAATCCTGGAGTTAGTTGTTTGCTGATTTCTCTGCTCATTTTTTATTGTTTTACTTGGAACCACCTGGAGATACTTTAGGGTGATGTGTAAAAATGTGTTAGCAAGCTACATGACGTGTCTTCCAAGTTGTATGATGACGTATCTTGATTGGAATGGGCTTATTTATTGGGCCTACCAGTTTAATAGAGTAACAGGTAGGCCTGTGGCCTTTCTTCCCTATTGATGGGTTTTATCTGTCTTGTTGGAGAGCCCTTATCCATCCTGCTGACGGGTCAGCTGGGCTGTC
>NC_026155.1:390699-414578 GCF_000512975.1 Sesamum indicum
GGCTAGGTTAGTATGAAAAGTTTGTGGGCTTGGCCCAATAATCTAAAGGGGCATCATCACTCCCCCCCCCCCACTCCAGGGGTGCAAATCGTAGAGTTAGGCTACTGGAATAGATAAAAAATCCTGCAAAAAAGAGAAGAATTTTCCTTGTCATCAACAAGACGAATCTCGTTGTGCTTCTCAAGTAAGGCTAATTGATTCCTTCCCTTTCTTGTGAAGATTTGAATTTTCAATACAATACTATAATTCTATATTAATAATGTATTATACCCGGCCCTGAATTTGGCTAAGTCCCAATCCAATGGCCCCAGACTTGTCTCGCACCCGCCAAAATCAAAACCAAACCTGCACCAAACAGGGCGGGTCTGGGTTGCCGCGCTTGTTTTTTAGGCCCAATTGTCATCTCTAGAACATAGAAGGGAGAAGTTTCATGAAAAGGAGCAGAGCCTAGAAAACACCCCCGTCAAAGGGGTGATCCACAAGATAGCTGGAGGACCTACTAACTGGGAGTCCAAGACAGCTAGATGTACGCATGCTCCCACTGCCAGAACCATCACAAAAATTGAATACAAAGTACCAGTAGGGGATCCTACAATCCACTTCGAACCTGTTGAAACACAGGGATTTCACTTACCTATAATGATGCACTTGTCCTTTCTACTACACTTGCTAATTGTACTATTCAGTATTTGTGGATTCTGACAGCTCAGCTGATATATTATTTCATAAGGTTTACCGACAAATGGAGCTCGACAATACCCCATAGATGCCAGTAGATACCTCACTTTATAGTTTTGTAGGGAAGTGATCCATCACCTAGGACAACTCTATTTCCCCATCTCACTCGGAGTAAAGCCCCATTGGAAATAAAAAGTGATCCGCTTTCTCATAGTAGACATGCCCTCTACGACTTGAAATTGAAGTTCCTTGTTGGAGCAGGAGTGAGAGAAGAAATGCTAGTACACAACACGAAAATGTCATACCAAGTTCATGAAAGGAGGAAGCAAGAGAGGTAGATACACCATAGTCCCCCAAGTATAAGGACATGCGATGATGAGCAAGGAAATAAAGTCCCTTACTCAAGTACAACCACTGAAGAGTTAATTGAATCCGACTGGTTCTAGTTGAACAAAATAAAACCACTAGGATAGGCTCCCAGTTGAGCCTGGATTTGTAGAAGCACGACAAACGTACTCCAATTGCCTGCTGATGACCCACTAGGTGGAGGGTACCTACAATACCCAAGAGGAAAGAATGAAAGAATACATTGATGAATATAAATGAGCTTTGGAGTAAGTTGAAAAGTTTCCAACTCCTCCAAATTCCCCGCATAGAGAACAACAAAGCGAATTGCCATGCTCGACAAACTAGTTCTCAAGCTGACTACAGCACTCATACTATTACAATAAGAATGCACAATAAACTTATTAACTGCTATTGATGTAATCATCTTGCAGATCAACGTAGATTGGAGGAAACCCCTCCTTGACTATCTCCAGGAAAGAACCTTTCCTACTGATGGACATAGTAGGATCATTCTCAGTTGCAAAGAAAATTCATATTGGTAGCAGTAGATTACTTCAGCAAGTGGAAGAAAGCTCTCCTAGCCATGGAAGTCCTATGCTATCAGGAAATGATACTCTTTCACTTTTTCCTTTCTCAAAGTTCTTTTGCTTCATTAATAAGCACAATTACTACCTCCCTAAGATATTCTTAATAAGAGCATTCTACAAGGTTCTTAGTTATGCCTTATAGAAGTGTTTACGCTCCTTGTCTTGTTTTATTTTTTCTATGATCAGTAGGATAATAACCTCACCCTATTGGCTTCGTGCCCTAGTAAGCCGCTCCCAGCTAGCACATATTTTTTGCCACAAACCTTGATAAGCTACTCCCAACTAGCGCACACTTACCTTTTTTATTGGTCACGAGCCCTGATAAGCCACCCTCAGTTGGCGCACACTTACTTTTTCATTAGTTGGGAGTCCTGATAACCAACCCTCAACTTGCGCAAATTTACTCTCTCATTGGCTACAAGTCTTGATAAGCCACCCTTAGCTGGCGCACACTTACTCTTATTAGTTGTAAAACCTGGTAAGTTGTTCTGAGCTAGCACACATTTGTTATTTTGTTGGCCTAAAAGCATGACTTGCCTTTTCTTCTTCACTGGCTAAGTGCCCTGATATGCCCTAGTACTAACTGGGCCTGCTTTGTATAAATATTATTCATATTTGTCATTTTCCAGCAGGTTCTAACCCTTATTTAACTAAGTAGGCGGCATGTATCAATTTATTCCTTACAATGTTTATCAGTAGGTCACAACCTACTTTACGCCAAGTGATACTATGCATTATTCTGCCAGCAGGTTTTAAGCTGCCGAACTAATAAATGGCCTTTAGCAGGCTACGCCTTACATTGCTCATCTGAGGACTTAAACTGTTTTATGAAGTAAGTGGCTAATAATGTGTCATACCTCAATCTGGTGGTTAGCATGTTTCACTTTCCTCAAATAATTAGGAGGCTCACTAATCAGGAAAGATCACCAGAGCACTCGTCACTCAGCAAGTTATAGCTTGTTCTACTGCATAATCTTGCCCTTATCATGTTGCATATTACACTACTCATCAACAGTCTACACCCTACTCCGCTGAGTAATTGTCTCACAACAAGAAATACTTCTCGTCACTACATTAGCAGGTCTTGACCTGCCCAAATGGGTATTTTGCCTACAAGCGGGCTACACCTTGCACTATTTATCATCATGTTCTTTATCTACGAAATAATGAGCCTATGGTAGGCCACGCCTAGTACATCTAGCTTTCGCACGCCAATACTTGACCTGTATCTTATGGTATTACTCTCAGCAGTTCACGCCCTGCCCCGCTAAACAAATTGACCCACATTAGGTTGCGTTGTGTGCTACTCCATCAGCAAGTCATACCCTGCTCCATCGAGTAATTAGATCCTAGTCGGTTGCATCTTATAATGCTCACATTTGCATTAAGGTAGCCTTTCTGAATTTATTAGCAGGTATTTACCTGCCCTGTTGAATGGTCAACCTTCAGCAGGTTGTACATGTCATTACCAGTAGGTCTCAACCTTCCTCCAATATTGGTCGCATAACTAGGCCTTAGTCTTCACTACATTAACAGTGAGGTGTCCCTCGCCTTCCTTACAAAAATAAACCTGCTCGCAGCCAGCTAGTCTTTCATTTTTTATTTCATAATTCACTCTTGACTTTAATGAATAAGTGGTCTGCAGTGGGATGTATTCTTCTCCTTTTGTTAACAGGATGACTATATTATAATAAGTGGCCCACAACGGCCCATGCTTTGCCCAACTCATTAGCAGGACTCAGCACTCCCTCTTCTACATGTCGTCTCTCCTCCAATCACTGAGCGCGTGTCTTTCAAGCACCAATAGGTCTATCTCATCTCTCTATTGCAATCATCACTTACGTTGTTTTGCAGATAGGCATAGATCCCCTCCCAACCCCGATTCACATGCACGTCCAAATTGACTTTAGCAAACAGGACTCTCCTGCGGCAACACAACAAGGCGAAAAAACAAAAAAACCCAGCAAGACTTCCCCTGCTGGAGGAACACAAACGAAAAAATTCTTTTCTTTTGCAGGACTGTTTCTTCCTACTCTAGTTGTCCAACATAAAGTCTTGCACTCCTAAAGTGGGGTAGTGATGATGCCCCTCAAATATTTTTTTCTCTTAGGAGTCCAAAGCTAAGGAAGTGGCCACAAGGCCCAACTGGTAGCAAACCGACTGGTTCACGAGCATATAAGGAAGGTTCACAAAGCCCTTTCTCTCAACTTTGCTCAACTGGCAAACCAAGGAATCAAACCCATTCTAGCCAAACATATCATCATACAAGTAGATGGACACATCATATAGCTCACCAATACATTAAAACACATCATCCTAAAATATTTTCAGGTGGCTCTTAGTAGGTTAATGACAAATGAGCTAGTAATCTACACATAATAGACTTTTGAATTTTCAGGCTGACTTGGCAAGACCTAGTGTACTAGTTGTATCTCAGTCAATCCAAGTCCAAATTACATGTGGATATTTGGATTACTTAATTGATTCAAAGGGCTTTCAAATGGCACAGGACTCTCTACAATAAACTCCCGTATTCTGCTATGTTAAAGCCTATAAATAGAGGCATTGTGCAGTCATTTGATAATGTCAAGCCTCATACTCAAACTCTCACTTATTCTCTCAACTCTCTCTCATTTTTTAGACTGTTTTAAGCTTTCTTTTTGCACTCAATATGATATATATATATATATATTCTAACATCATATTTCGCTACTATTCTCACTTTGATTAAGTTTTCTTTTACTCTTTCTTAGTAAATCGTTATTGATTTAAGCATTAAAGCGCTAATCCTTATTTTACAAGGTTAGTCTTCCATTGATCTTAGGATTTCTCTGATCCCTTGTGGTGTGGCTAAAATTCGGTATGACATCATGTATGAAGGTTCACAAATGCAGCAAAGAGGAGGAAGTTACCGTTGTAATTGGCATAATTAGATGTCAACTTGATACAATTTTAATCTAATAAAGTGGATGTGAATTAAGGTTAATTCATAGATTAGATGGAAAAGGAGAATGAGAATGGGTAGTTATCCCACATTGAAAATTTATGGATTGTGTTGTGCTTTGGAAAGTATATAAAGAGATGGGGTGAGTTGTAAGAGTTAAATCAACTCTTAGCCTGTCCCACATTTGCAATTCTTTAAAGAAAGGATCTTCTTATAATAAGTATAATACTCAACACCATTTGAAGTGTAGACAAGAGATTATAGTGGATTGGATTGGCCATTGGCTTTAGGGTGAATTTCTCAATATCTATTTTTCTGAAGAAAGTTTTGAAATAATCCAAAATTTAAACCTGACAGTTTTAAAATGTTTTCATTTTTAAATTTACAGTTTTAGAACGTTAAATGTTTTCCATAATTACTAAACATTTTAAACAATGTTAGAAACTAAATGTTTTTAGTTTAATTTTAGGTTAATGGGAAGCGGGATGTCTAATTTCTTCAAGGCAAGCATATTATTCAACGATTCAATTGATATATATGATTTGTTACTATACAACTCGTACCCATCAAAGTTTACTACTTTGGTTTTTCAGTGTATACTGCATATCTGAATGTTTTGTTTTTGTTCTTAACTGTTTGTTTGCGATCTATTTTCGACCGAACTAAAATTTTGAAATATTAAATCTTTAGTATTCAAATATTCAATTTTTTAGAATACTGCCGTCAAATACTATTATTTCCAACATTCAAAGATAAATTAGAAAAAAATATTAAAAAATAAAATAGCAAACTAAAAATGGTGAGACATTGAGAGGCTCATCTCCTTTATATATATATATACATATATTCTTTTGCTGGAGATATAGATTTCACAAAAATGAAACATATGTATACATTGTAAGGAGAAATTTAGTTAAAAATGAATGTTGAGTTTGGTGGAGCATTAATTAATGAATGAATTATATATCGACAAAAAAGATTATAGACAGATAGGTTCCACCGAGATTTGAACTCGGGTTACTGGATTCAGAGTCCAATGTCCTGACCACTAGACCATGGAACCACAATGTTTCCTTGTTTACATAGTTTACTCACAAAACATCTGAAGTTGGGCTATGAGCTTCATGGAAATGTGAATATGGGCCTTGTTGATGTCGAAATAGCCCAAAGTGGAAGGACTTGTTGATGCTATTCCCAAGTCCCAACACCAACATGTCAAGGACAGGCAGCTGCTCATAATGCTTTACGTCTCGTAACACTCAAGTTGAAATAACAGTACCTTGAGAAGCTTTTGTCACCACTTACACACTAATTAAGTAGAGTATTTCTCTTGTTTTTCCAACAATTCCAACTTTGTTGTCGTGACCGCCACCACCAACATTAATTAATAACTACTTTAATTTCCGCCTACCATATACATATACCCTTTTATATTATTGAATATTTTCACATTCCATCCATCCATGACATCTACCTTTTTGACTTTTCACCTCAGCTGTGCGCTATTGCAATATTGTGAAGCCCCATCAATTCATGTCATGTGTTTCTTCTTTCTACTACAATATATGCTTGCTTGCTTGCTTTTGTAACAACCATTACTTATGAGTTGTTGTAATAATCAAGTTCATGTAACTTAAGAATTTTTTGATGTAAAAAAAGGATGAAAATTTTGTCTGTCTTTTAACATACATACAAAGTTGAACACATGTCCAGAGAGAGTTTTGTAGGGGGAGGTGGGGTGAGACAGTTACATGATTACAAATCTGGCCCAAATTCAGGCCAATGATTCAGGCCGATGATTGACACCTCCGTTTGCTCAGCCCAACAGGGCCGAGTACAATTGATAGGGCTGCAAGGAGTCAGTCCAGATTCCATCACACTGGTGGGTGTATGTCCAGTGCAAGCAGGTTGAATGCCAACTACCTTAGTTGTCGCTCCATCAACCGCATTCAAACACACCATAAAAACGTATTATATAAATAGGAATTCGGGTAATTACGCTCACACAACAAGCCTACTCCTCGTTTTCCCTCAATACTTGTAAATACATTTCCAACATTATTCTTTATATTTCAGCACTCCGTCTTATGGTTTTTTTTACTTTAATTTTCTTTTTTTTATTTTATTAAATTATTATTGACTTAAATATTAAAGTGTTGAAGGATGTTTGCGGGTTCAGTGCTAGGCCCAGGACAATTTGTGAGATCTTTGGAATTGTGTTGAACAATTATTTAAAATAGATGAATAAATAATAGAGCCTCCAAAAGATAAGGTGTGTACGTACCTGTACATGATGATGATGATGATGATGATGGTGGTGGTGGTGGGGTTTGATTCATCTATTATATATATAAACATTTTGGTAGTAGAGCAATAAATTAATTGTGTTGAAAGATGGGACAACTAACTTAAAAGACTTTATTCCGTACGCAGTAAAGATGGATAGGTAGATGTGAGGAGGGCAGATAGGAGATAGGAAATAGGTGAAATTATTTTAAAAATGCAAAAAAATAAATTAATTAATTAACAAAATGGAGTGATTTTCAAATTGTTGACATTTTAAGTGCAACAAATTTTTAAAAAAAAAAAAATTATTCAGTCACCGCGATAAAAAATTATTAGTAACGCTAACGACTTCCATGAAATTTGCAATTCTACCGTTTTTATAGTAAATTCGCAATTTTCTTTATAATATTTAATTAAATAACTCCCCATCTACACTGCTGATCTGGTCAGTTCTCTCCTGCTATTTTTTCATTTAAATTTTCATGATTTCTTCTTAAATCATATGTAATTTAGTTTTTTGATATATAAAATAAGTAAAAAAAATTATAAATATTTTAGTAAATTATCTTTTGTATTTTAAGAAATACTGTAAAGTATCCTCCAGTAATGGTTTATATATTGGATAATTTGCTTTACTTTATAAAATATAGGAGATAATTTAATAATTTTTTATAGAGGATTTTTTGCTATTTATCATATCATAGAAGGTGATGTGCGTAAAAATAGGCTGGTCCAAAAAGGCTCAAGCGATCCAAAAATAAGAAAGAAACAAGAAGCTCGTAACATCTTAATAGGCCCAAGAGGATCTGGCAAGCATCCTTGGCGGGTGCCCCCCAGAAAACAGACAAAAGGGCAGCCTTGGCAGGTGCCTCCTAGAAAGCAAACAGGCGAGTGGCCTTAGCGGGTGCTCCGCAAAAAACAGATTGACAAAGAAAGGAAGTTGAAGGATTCCTCCCTCTCATTTGACCCATGAAGAGATCTAAAGCCCAGTACACTAGGCTCAACCAATAGGGAAGCCCAGTTCGACACAAGAAGGAGGCCTGGTACGAGTCATACCGGACCTCAAACCTACATTCCAAGCCCAGTCCTAGTGTCAATGGTTGCCCACACACTCGGCACCGTTGACGACATTTGGCCACGCAACCACTCAATCCGGCCGACTAACAACCTTTGCTGACAGATGCTGGACTTCGCAGACTTAGAGTTTTAGGCGAGGTCTTTTATCGTGTACATGTTGTACACCTGTCAATACTTTTGGCGCCTTGTGAGAAGTGATTTCAGAGCCTCGGTATATTCATGGGGCCTAGGCGGATTGCTGTGACCCAAGCAAATTCTACTGTGAGAATGGCAGGCTAAGATGCTGAGAGCCCGAGATGGGCGGCGTCGCCTAGCGAGCGAGGCGCGAACTCGGAGGACGAAAACTCCCGATTGACTAAATTGGTGATGAATTTGGAGGAGAAGGTCTCTTCCCTAGAAACTAAGATCACGGTGCTGAATTCCGAACTGGATGAATGTCGGCAGGTGGTCCAAGAGATGGCCAGTACCTTTGGAGATGGTGGTGTCACCGATATGCGGCGTGACATGGAGCAGATGTCTATTCAAATTAGTCTACTCAAACGTGCAGTAAGTAATGCCCCTATTGCTGCTCATGATCCTGGTGCTAAGCTTCGGATCCCCAAATCAAAGGCCTATGGTGGTGCTCGTGACGTGAAGGAGGTCGAGAACTTTCTTTTCAATGGAGCAATACTTCCTTGTGGCAAAGGTGGAGGATGAAGCAAGGAAGATGTCGACTGCGACAATGTATCTGACAGGTGATGCCAAGCTGTGGTGGTGCACCAAATATGCTGAAATCCAAGCCACCCAGGTGTGACTGGATACCTAGGCCCTTCTTCGGGAATCGATTCGAGAGCAGTTATTCCCAAAAAACGCCAAGTATAATGCCAGGCGGGCATTGCAGAAGTTGGAGCATACAGGTCCATGTGAGATTATGTGAAAACTTTCTTGGCGCTAATGCTGGATATCAGAGACATGTCGCAGAAGGATAAGCTCTTCAGATTCATGGAGGCCTTGAAACCGTGAGATCGTCTTGAGCTGAAGCGCCAACGAGTGTCTGATTTGGGGTCAGCTATGGCAGCAGTCGAATGCTTGACAGATTTTAACCCAAAGAACCGAAGGGATAGACAGACGACGTCTAGCCCTGTATAGAATAAGTCGGGTGGGGCGAGATTGTTCAGAAGTAACTCCAACATAGGTGGGGGAGATCGAAAGCGCCACGCTCAAAGTAGTTCGCAAGGTACTTTGAGCAGGAACAAACCCCAGGAGAACAAGCAGGGGGTGCCACAGAAGAGTAGTGGATGCTCCATATACGATGGCCCGTATAGATATAGGGACTGCCCAAAGAAATAATTGTTGAACGCACTAGTGACCTTTACCGATAAGGCGTCGCCTGCAAAGCCTATAGAGGCACAAACATTTGCGAGTGGTGGGAATAATTCGAAGGAGGACGAGGACAATTTGGGTACCATCTCTCGATGGTGCAACACGTTTTCCCAAGTGGCGGCAAAGAGGACTATGCCTCCCCAAGCGGGGAAGACTGCCCCGGCTCTTACTAGGAGCCATCTTGAAAAAGAAGCACATTCCCGAATTCTAGGAAGAAAGGGTTGATGTTCATTGATGTGAAGATTCATGGAAGTCCATCCGTGCCATGATTGATACTGGAGCTACTCAAAACTACCTTGCGAATGCCGAAGTAGAGAAATTTGGGCTCATGTTGGAGAAAGGAGTTGGGCGAGTGAAGAGCATTAACTCTACCGCACAAGCTATTGCTGGTGTGGCCAAATCTGTGCTGATTAAGGTTGGTCCTTTTGAGGGCAAGACCAATCTTTCTGCCGTGGTGATGGATTACTTCAAGCTCATTCTCGAGCTTGAATTTTTGCGAGACACACGCACCGCAATTTTTTCGCATGTTGATTCACTGATGATGATGGGGGCCACACCTTGTACCATCCCCATGTTAGTCGAGCGAACATGAGAGAAAAATCTATTGGCTATGCAGCTTGAGAATGAGCGCAAGTGGAATGAGTCATCCTACTTGTGCACTCTTTGTTTTGAGGAGATTGAGAAGGCGTTAGGACCCATTCCTGGCGAAGTAAAGAAGTTTTTGAGAGAGTTCGAGGATGTTATGCCAGACGAGCTGACTCGAAAGCTACTGCCAAAGAGGACAGTGAATCATGAGATCAAGTTGGTGCCTGGCACGAAGCCTCCTGCCAGGGCACCGTATAGAATATCACAACCTGAGCTTGTGGAGCTTAAGAAGCAACTGAAGGACATGTTGGAGAATGGCATCATTAAGCCCGCTAAGTCCCCGTATGGGGAGCCGGTCCTATTCTAGAAGAAGGCTAACGACTCCCTACATATATACTGTAACCATCGGGCGCTCAACAAAATCACTGTGAAGAACAAGTACCCCATACCACTGGTGGCGGACTGCTTCGACCGTCTAAGTCAGGTGAAATACTTTACGAAGATAGACTTGAGTTCGGGCTACTGGCAGGTCAGATACAAGGAGGGCAATGAGGCGAAGACGATAGTGGTCACAAGGTATGGAGCTTTCAAGTTTCTGTTCATGCCTTTGGACCTGACGAACGCTCCCGCAACCTTCAGCACTCTAATAAACCAGGTACTCCATGGTTTTCTTGACGAATTTGTGGTGGTGTACTCAGACGATATTTTCATTTATAGCGAAACGTTGGTCGAGTAGTAGAACATCTACAGCAAATTCTGACGAGACTCTGCAAGCACGAGCTATATGCGAAGGTGTCGAAATGCTTGTTTGCTCATGAGTTATCAGTTTCTTAGGATACATTATGGACAGAGGACGTATTCAAATGGACCCAAGAAAGTTCACGCTATTGAGGAGTGGCAGCTGCCGAGTGATGTTCATGACTTACGCTCATTTTTTGGTTTGGCGAATTATTATCGGCGTTTTGTGAAAGGCTACTTCGAGATAGCATGGCTCCTGATGGACTTATTGAAAAAGACGGAGACTTGGAATTGGACACCCCAATGCCAAGTTGCCTTCGACAACTTGAAGAGAGCAATGGTGACAGATCCTGTGTTGGCCTTACCAGATATGTCGAAACAGTTCGTGGTGGAGACTGATGCTTCAAACTTCGCGTTAGGAGGGGTCATAATGCAAGACGGTCACCCAATAGCCTTTGAGAGCAGGAAGCTTAAAGATGTCGAGCAGCTATACAGTGCACGACGGAATTGCTAGTCGTAGTTCATTGCTTTAGGCTATGGCAGTATTATTAATTGGGCTCTGCGTTCATGGTCAAGATGGAGAACACTGCAGTAAGCCATTTCATGATGCAGCCGAAGTTGACCAGTAGGCAGGCATGCTGGCAGGAATTGCTGTCCGAGTTTCAATTCGTGCTGGAGTATCGAGCCGGCTCCAACAACCATGCGGCAGAAGCTTTGAGCCATAGGGCGGATTTGGCGACCTTTGGGGTGGTAGCAGCGCTCTCCTCTACCGTAGTTGCCACCTCCATAAGGGATCAGGCGCTCAAGTTAATACCAAAAGATCAATAGTGCAGGGCTTGGTCCACCTCGTCGAGCAAGGTAAAGCTTGACAATTTTGGCTTGAAGATGCACTGTTGATGACCAAGAAAAATCGCTTATATGTGCCCAAGAGCGCACCTATGCGTCGGTGCAGAGGGCTTACTATTGGCCACAGATGTTGAATGATGTAGAGGCATATGTCCACACCTGCTTGATTTGCCAGCAGGATAAGGAAGACCATCAGAAAAAGGCTGGTTTGTTGCAACCACTTCCCATCCCAAAGAGACCCTGGGAGATGCTCATGGACTACATTTCGGGATTGCCTACGATGGGAGACTTAGGCTCCATCATCGTTGTGGCAGATCGATTATAAAAATGTGCCACTTTTATCACAGCCCCAAAACATGTTACGACGGAAGGGACGACTCATCTCTTATTCAAGCATATTGTTAAATATTGGGGTCTATCGAGGACATCGTTAGTAACCGGGATTCCCATTTCACTGGCGTCTTCTGGACCGAGCTGTTCAAACTCCTCAAATCCAAACTCTCTATGAGCTCGAGCTATCACCCACAATCTGACTGCTAGACTGAATGCTTCAATCCCATATTGGAGGAATACCTTCGGCACTTCGTGCAAGGTACTATGAAGGATTGGGTCAAGCTCTTGGATGTCGCTCAGTTGTGTTTTAATACCTAAAAGAGCTCTTCCACCAACAAGAGCGCTTTTGAAATTGTCACTGGATAACGGCCACTCCTTCCTCACACCCCCGACTCCCCACTAGGTGTGAGATCTACTCTCGCTCGAAGTTTCTCTCAGTAATGGAAGCAGAACGTTGACATTGCCAAAACTTGCCTGGAGAAAGCTCAGAAGTGGATAAAGAAGTATGCATATCAAAACAGCCGTTTCATCGAGTTCAATATGGGAGACCTTGTGGTGGTGAAGGTCCTAGACCTGAGATTATCGAAGTCATCAAGGGGAGAGATCCTCAGTTGATATAAAAGTATATCGACCTTTTACCTATCATCAAGTATATTAGAACGGTGGCCTACAAGGTAGAGTTGCCTTTCTGGTGGAAAATTCATAACATGTTCCATGTAAGCCAATTAAAGAAATACTCAGCAGACAAGGAGGACGACTCCCATAATCAGCCCAGCTGCCCGCAAATTGAATTGACGAAGACGAAAGAGAAGGTGGCTGAAGCGATCCTCAATTACCGAGTTACGAGTACTGCAAAGCGCAATCACATGGAGTACTTGGTGAAATGGAAGGGATGCAGCAGTGAGGAAAATACTTGGGAGCGGGTGACGAACCTTAAGGTGTTCCTACCTCTTGCTGAAGTTTACCATGCTTCCCATGCGCCGAGGATGTCGCCATCTCAGGTGGTGGAGAATGTCAAGGGCCACCTGCGAACTCGACACCTTTGACGCATATTTGGCCATGCAACTACTCAACCCGTCCGATCAACAACCTTCGCCGACAGAAGTTGGACTTACTTAGTCTTAGAATTTTAGGTGTAGGTCTTTTGTCTTGTACATGTACGCTTGTAAATACTTTTGTTTGCTCAGGGGGACGTTATGCCTCCTGAAATGAGATGTTCAACCTTTTTTGTATCTATTACTGTCAATAAAAAAAATCTTTTTAAGACTATTATAGTGGGGAATAAGTCCTCGAAGCTTGGTGTGGTGTTGCGTGCTAGTGTCCCGCTCAAGGCAATCCCCTTGCCTAGCATCGTTTGTACAGTGTATATGCAATTTGCAATTCAATGAAATCCACATTCTAAATTCCGCATCCAATTTACTACTTTCCTACTACACCTTGCTTACTGTTGTTGTTGTCCCAAACTATGTTGCTATTCCTGTCAGCCCATTGTGCGACTGTCGGTGGGACTCTGTTGTGTTGCTATTGGCGGAAGTAGTCGTTTGTTACAGACTGCTAGCCACACGGTGCCCCATTCCTCGCATTATGGAAGGCGCCTCGTGAGACCTGAAGGAAGGAAGGCACCCCCAAGAAGCTAGACTCCTTGACCTAAAAGGACTCTTTGTAGAGTAGGAGTTCTCATGTAAAAGGAGTCCTCCTCCAACCAAAGACGTGTCACTCAATTCAAAGAGATAGGATCGTGAGTGCAACTCACATACAGAGTCCCTGCGAAGAGGGACTCCTTCTCTATAAATACAGGCAACACCCCTAACAGACACACCTTCAAAAGTTGAAAACTGTCTTGCTATTTCGCTGCAACTCTCAATTCGTGCTTTTGTCATATTTTACTCACGAAGTCCTTATTTTTACTTTAATTTCTCATTTTAGCACCCCTCAACACGGACACTTTCAATCCTCCAACAGTCACATCTCCAATCTTTCAATAGAGACACCTTCAGTCCACACCTTCGTTATAATTTACCGGAATTTCTAGTACCCATACCTCTCACATTCATACCTCTACACCAATTATCACATTGTTATCTATTACCTCTCCCTTTTTCCTAACGCTTAGAAGTTCATTCCAATCTAATCAGAACGTTTTAATAATGGTTGATAGTAATTTTAACAAAAAAATTTAACGGGGTAATCTTTAACACTACTTAATTACAAAATTGTCACCCCTAATATTTAAGGATTTATTTTTAAAATCAAATTTAATATTTTATGATCTTTTAGATACTTTTTTATGAAAAGAATATATATATATATATATATATATATATGACAAGGTCAAGTTTATCTACCCACACCCACAATGAATAAAACAAAATATCACCACAAAAATCAACCACTTGACTTCCATCACCCCCTATCAATTATGAAACACTAAAATATTTCCAAACTCAACGCTTCTTTGGTTTATTTTGCCATATAAATTATTTAGGTGATACGATGAATCATATATTATATTATTTGAACTGTAATTTGTTTATTTATTTCAAATGATACAGATATATATATATATATATATATATATATGACAAGGTCAAGTTTATCTACCCACACCCACAATGAATAAAACAAAATATCACCACAAAAATCAACCACTTGACTTCCATCACCCCCTATCAATTATGAAAAACAAAAATATTTCCATACTCAACGCTTCTTTGGTTTATTTTGCCATATAAATTATTTAGGTGATACGATGAATCATATATTATATTATTTGAACTGTAATTTGTTTATTTATTTCAAATGATACAGTAATTTATACTGAATTTTTAAATAGAATTTAAATTAATTATACTATATTTATCTAAATTAAATAATTTACGAATTGAGAAGAAATTCAAAGTTTTTATAATGTATAATAATAATGTCCAACCGTAAAAATAAATGGGGCAAACACAACACTACTGACTATACTACACTACTCTCCTCCATCGCATTATTTATACTCCCAAAGCAAACTCACTCGCTTCTCCATTTCCATTCCTTCTCTAAAATGGACGCTACGCCCATCTCCCTCTCCTTTCCCTTTCTCCTCTCCCTTTTCCTCACCATTTCCTCCTCCGCTCCTCTCCAATATCAAACCTTCCTTCTCACCTCCCTCCCCAACCCCCAATCCCTCTCTTGGCCCACCCAGCAAGATTCTGAAACCCAAGTTCAACCCCATTCTCACACCACTCTCTCCCTCGACTTGCACCATGTCGACAATCTTTCTCCTGATTTCAACTCCACCCCTCAATCCCTCTTCAAACTCCGTCTCCGACGTGACGCTATTAGGGTCAAAGCCCTCTCCACAATCTCCGCCGTTAGTCAAACTAACGTCTCCGGCCAGCCTCGAGCTGCGGGTGATTTCAGCAGCTCCGTCATTTCCGGGCTTGCCCAGGGAAGTGGCGAGTACTTCACGCGCATCGGGATAGGCACTCCGCCTAAGTATGTTTACATGGTGCTCGACACCGGAAGCGATGTCGTTTGGGTCCAGTGCTCACCCTGCAGAAAATGCTACTCCCAGACCGACCCGGTTTTCGACCCGAAAGCATCCACGTCTTTTCTAGGTGTTTCCTGTGGATCCCCACTCTGCCGCCGTCTGGATTCGCCAGGATGCAACAACCGACAGAAATGCCTTTACCAGGTCTCTTACGGGGATGGTTCGTTTACTGTGGGAGAGTTTTCAACCGAGACGTTGACGTTTAGGAGGACGAAAGTGAGTAACGTTGCCCTCGGCTGCGGACATGATAATGAGGGTTTGTTCGTCGGGGCCGCCGGTTTATTAGGCCTCGGCCGCGGGAAATTGTCCTTTCCTACTCAAGCCGGCAGTCGATTTGGGGGAAAGTTTTCCTACTGTTTGGTGGATCGGTCGGCTTCCTCTAAGCCATCTTCCATGGTGTTCGGCGAATCAGCCGTTTCGAGAAATGCGGTTTTTACCCCATTGTTGACGAATCCGAAGCTGGACACGTTTTACTACGTCGGATTAAACGGCATTTCAGTGGGCGGAGTCCGGGTCCCGGGCATTACGCCGTCGCTTTTCAAGATGGACCAGATGGGCAGCGGTGGTGTAATAGTGGATTCAGGGACGTCCGTCACACGTCTGACCCGACCCGCTTACGTGGCGTTGAGGGATGCTTTCCGGGCGGGGGCTTCGAACTTGAAGCGGGCCCCAGATTTCTCTCTTTTCGACACATGCTTCGATCTGTCGGGGAAGACGGAGGTGAAGGTGCCGACGGTGGTGCTGCATTTCGGAGGGGCGGACGTCTCGCTACCGGCGTCAAATTACTTGATTCCAGTGGACAGTGAAGGGAAGTTTTGCTTTGCATTTGCGGGTACAATGAGCGGGCTGTCGATCATCGGCAACATACAGCAGCAAGGTTTCCGGGTGGTGTTCGACATGGCAAGTAACAGGGTGGGGTTCGCAGCAAGGGGCTGTGCGTAAGGTAAAAGCTTAAGCAAAGGGAATAAGAAGTGCTTTGCCTTTGCCTTTGCCTCTGAATCATCATCGTGTCTTTTGTTTATTCCTTTGTTTGAGTAGATGCTGCTGTAAACTTTTGCTTTCATTGAAAAACCCGACATAGAAGTTAGGATGAAAGATGAAATTAATAGGGAGTAGTAATTTCTGTGGGTTGAATTATGAAGTGAGAGCAGTATTATTGTAATGGGTAATGGAAAGCACAAAAGCGACGACGTTGGTACCCAAACTCATGAGCTTTGTGTCTGAATAAAATAAAAAGGATTTGAATTGAACACAAACAGATATTATCGTGGATGATGGGATATGAAATAATTATAGGTCAGGCGGTGCATGGATTTGTTCATCAGAGAATTCATATACAAAACGACATATCCTTCGCTACTGTGATTTTCACAAGTAAAACAAATATTTTATTTCTTTATGAAAAAAGCAAATAGAAATTTCTCATACATGTATTTATATTGATATTGAAATAACATATATATGATGGCTTAGTTACTTTTATATAACCCAAAAAAATTTATTTTTTAAAATTTTTATTACAAATCGTGGACAATGTTCATAATTTGAGAAATGTCCTCTCGTCCCAAAATTGCATCAGTGGCTTTGACGCTATGGTCTTCTTATTTTCTCACCCACATATTGTATTGGTTCATTTTGTTCATCATTATCATCATCATTGATATTAATGAGCAACTGACTTGATTATGTTGTAAAATTAGACTCCACATAATCACGATATGCATTAAATGATGAAAATAAAATTAGTGAAATATTATATTCTAGTACATATGGTTGATTAATGTCAAGGTCAAGATCAAAATGTGAAGAATAAGGTTAAGTATAGCTTGACACATATGGAGCTGATTGAACACATTCATCTTGTGGTGGTTGAAGTAATCTTGAGGTGTATACACTGTAAAAGGACTAATTATATCTAACCTAAAATTACCATGTTCAACTGAACAAATAGACATTCGGCTACAACTTCTCATTTGCCTGTGGGACGTGGTGGGGGCATTCTCGAATGTTGTTGTATTTTGTTGTGGCTAATTGATGAATTCTCAGAGATGTTGTAGCGTTCTCGAGTCGATCTACCAATTGGTTGTATCCTTCCATATCCAGTGGTTTAAGTTGACAAAGTAATTGAAAGGCATCTATTGTTCAAACTGAATAATGTAGAAAATAATGAATTTTAACATAAAAATAAATGTGTTTAAAAATATAGTATGTTTTATTATATAACACCACTATTTTCAACGTGGGTGCATCGCAAGGTTGATAACTGTTGACCACACGTCTATCAGTAGATAACGATACGAAATGATGTGTTATGCTGTTGTACCATTTCCAATATCTACATTTTGTATCTCTTCTGTTGGAAATGGCTGGGCTTTTCACAATTTTGTTATGTTATATGTGCCATCTAGTAACGTATTGTTTGTGTTGCAGGTTTCGCTATGTGCATGTACAATTTTTACGGGAGATCTGATGCAGACTCATGTCCCGAGTATCTGACAATTCTGGAATATTTTGCTTCATCTCGCATTGGCCAAGGACCTGTTCGGGATTATGCATTTTCACTATTGCATAAAATATCAAATGACATGTTGATGTTCTCAGTTGGGGTCAAAATCAGTTGCGTAAGTCATAATTCAGTTTGAATTTACGTCATACGGTTGTCAGATAAAATGTAATCAATGAAACAATATAAATTGATGTGCATTTAATATTTGTATAGATGTACATATTTTAATACATGATCAGCCTGCATCTCACCAATATATCTCTTATGATCCAGATAGTTGTTTGTACTGTCCGGGTGAAGTTGGGCTCACAGTTCCTACAACGCCCCAAAGATTATAATGTATTATTGTGGGATTAATTGGTAAATCTTTATAAAATTTAATTAATAAATGAATTAAAAATTAAAAATAAAATATAATAAAATTTGAATAGACTAAATTGAAGTTTATTATAATATTTGAAAATAAATTGTATTAAATAAAAAAATAAGAAAGACGTAATGATAATTATCAATAATGTTAAATATATATAAAAAAAACTACAGAGAGAAAAGAGTGCGGTGGGCCATCACCTCACCCACCGCCTCTTTCTTTCTTTTTCTTAATCACACACACACAACACACACACACACACACAAAACATAAATTACACACATTTCACGCAATTGAGGTGTGGCTGAACAAGTACGGAAATTTGATTTTAATTTTTTATTAACTTATGATAATTATATTATTTAATTAGTATGTTTATTAGATGTTGTTTATATTGAGCGATAGTACATTTCATTAAAATATTTTACAAGTTTAGCTATTTAAATTAGTGTCGTATTAAATATCACATTTAATATAAAAATGATATAGTTGGTTAATTAAATAATTAGATTTGTTAGATTTAATTATTATAGTTAATTTACACAATTCTATCAGAATAATTACCAAATACGTAATTTTATGTATTGTTGTTTAATTAAATTATATAGTAACGATATATTGATAGAAAATTCATAGAAATATTTTGAAAATTATATTTAAGAAATATTATGTTATTAAAAAGGGAATGAGATTTTTTATGGTAATATAATTTAGAGATGCTTTTAAAAACGATAGTAATAAATATGTAAGTGGTTTGATTAAATGAATCTTATGAATAATTGATAAATTAAATATATACTTGGAAAGCTTAGAAAGTTTAGTTATTTAAAAGAAAATGGAACAAGAGTTTGGACTTTAATATAAATGAAATATTAAAATATTGGTAGAAAATGTACGAACATTGTATAATTTTTTATTTAGAGTTTATTGATTGTACGTATAATACTCTACTATAGGACGTGACGACAAAATAGAGGATTGAGTAGTCCTTTGTGTTAATTGAAGCAGTTTGGGATTTGAGGTAATTATAGCTAATTGGATTTATATATATATATATATGTGTGTGTGTGTGTGTGTGTGTAGTATTGTATATGTAATATATATTGGTTTCTTAGATTTGATCGTGAACTTGGATTTATATTTATATACGTGGATTTTGTATATTGATTGTTTATATATTTAGCCGTGGACTATTTGTTGGATTACCTTAAAATCCGTGAAATTGTTACTATGTATTATGTATAATGGTAATGTATGGACGTGAGAGGTATGATTATGTGATCGTATAATTGATTGTTGCATGAAATCGAATTGGGAAGTTATTACTGAGAAAATAATTATTATAGAGAATAAAATAATGAAGTTAGTGATATTGCTGCTCTAAATTGAAATAAAAGACGGTGCTTACCTGGTTGGGGACATAGTCACTGGTTTATGGATATGTGACTGATGGTGATATGGTTGATGATGTGATATGAAAAATAAATGAATTAAGCTAGGTACCATAGCACGTAGGGTACCGGGGTATTCCTGGTAGCAAGGAGTATCCTGTGTTGTTAGCCACACACTAGAATGCTGTGGGGATTTCATATTTGTTGTGATATCACATATAACGGGTATCCTGTGTTGTATATGATATGACGTTGATTGCGATGATGATGGCTAGCAAACCATTGACTGATGTACTCCAATTAGAGTAAGTAGGGCCCTTAGCTAATAAACGATAACTCAAATATTAAGTCGTGGATTGATTTACAGTCGTGGGTATGCATTGTTCCTTACATTTGTTGTTGCTATATGACGAATATTTGTTAGTTGATGTGATTGTATTGCACGTGACACGCGCCTTATGTGTACATATATAGACTGGTTAGCTATACTTACTAAGTAGGTAGTTCATTCCTTACCACGTACTTTTTAGAAGATAGGTCACACTGACTAGCCACATCGGACTTTGAGTCGTGTCGTTGTTCTTATTAGGTGGGTCAGCCGTGACATCTGAAGCCGGGATTTTTGGTTGTTTGCTTGTTAACTATTCTAGTCTTTTGTCAGGTTTGTATTTAAAATTTTGTATTATTTTCTTTTGAGGTTATATACATGAGGACATCTAGTGAGGATAAATATAAACTTTTGGCTATATCTATTATCTTTTATGGTATTTATATATTATATTGATAAAATAGAATTTATTTTAAGGGTTGAAAATGAATTACTTTTAGAATGAGTTCTAATTAAGGAAGGATGAAATAGTGATAAGTAAATGTAGTGAGTAGGGGGTGCTACAGTTCCACATTGTACCATATGGTACTACTGAGAGCAAACGATTATTGTTTATTTGGACTTGACCCATATATAGACGTTTCGTACCAAGATCGGGGCAAAGCAAAATGATACGTGACCAAGCCCAAATCTGCTAAAAACGATATAAACTTGTGCTATTATTTTAATATTTTTTTAAAAATATTTGTCTATAATATAATAATAATTTAATGTTACCTGTAACAACTGCAATGCGCTACCAATTACAACTTTTGTCTTTAGTGTTGACATTACATAATTCACGGTATAAGAATGCAAAGATAGCACTGCCCCAACTGTAGTTCCTGGCTTCTTCTACATCCTCTAATTTTGTAAGATATAGTAACGACATTCGATTTTCAGAATCAAGACACATCACCCCACCTATTGGAGCAACGCAACTGCACATGCATATTGAAATATAATTTCAAATGGTGTGTCGGGAGTAATTTTGACCTGTGCTATGTGGGAGGATGGCACGGAGTAGTGTAATGTTAAAGATCAACGAACTCTGGACGGACTATACCTACAAGTTGTTCAAATGTTGGTATGAAAAAAGTGTTGAGTATGCGGTCATGAAATACCATCAATTGAACAATTCGCCTCTATAGTTACAAAGTGCCACTATGACAAGGATTAAATACACATGTTGTCAAAATTACCACTCGAGAATGTTCATGTCGCAAATGGAATCAATTTGGAATCCCTTGCTCTTACACTCAAAAGTTATGTGCTGCATATATGCATTAGCGTGTCATCAATTATTAAAGATTATTATGATTTCATAGCTTACATATGAACATATTCTTATTCCTTCGAACCTTTGATGGTGAAAGATTATTGGGATGTCCCAAACTTTGAATTGGTTCATGACACTATAATTCATGCTTCTACGCGCTTTGGTCATATTCGTAACGAGATGGACTGGCCATAAATGCGTTAAAGGCAAGAAAACCAGCAACACCAAGATCCTTCAAATATGTTAGTACGAGGTCACACACCATAAATAATATTTATAACAATTGGTTGTAATTTTTTTAATTAATAAATTTTTAACATTGATTGTAATTAAAAAATATTTAAATTTATAATTACATAATTTTGATATATAATATTCATATATCAAATTTGAACTAATCATATAACAAAAATACTATACCTATAATGTGATTGATTTATAATTTTAAAAAAATAATTACATAATAAATATAATATATACACTTATTTTATAATTAATTTAATTCTTACTTGGATATGTACCAAGATTGAAGAAGGTGGGAGGAGAGAAAGAAGAAGACAAGTAAGAGGAGAGGAAAGAGGTAGACAAGTGTGGGGCCCAAACCCAAAGCAAAGAAAAAGACAAAAATGTTGGGCAGTTCACTAATTTAATTTTCTACACCCCCATTCCCATGTGAAGAATCAATGTGCTTCCCCTCCCCTCCACCGCAATCTCCGCCACTCATTTCCTCATCTTCATCCTTCTTACTTTACACGTTCACTGTAAATTCTTTTTTTTTGTTTGGAATTAAATAAATAATATAATTTATAATAAAAATGTTATGAATCCTAAACCCAAATCTGATATATAAAATGGGGATAAAATTAAAAAATTATGTAATTTTTTGTTATAATTATTATTTTTCATTCAAATTATAATAAAATAAAATCAATTATAAATAATAAATTTTTAAAAGGGATGTGGGTATAATTTTACACATAATTAATTCAAATAAATAAAAAAATTAGGCATGTGGAATTGGATCCACATGACATGACACATTGCTCTCCTTTTGACACTATTTTTAATTATGTGTTCAACACTTTAATGCAAAAATGGTGCATTGATTACAGGTGTGAAAGACATTCCGAAGCCCATCATCCCCTCCTTAATATACATCAATTTTTTACTTACAAAACACACTACTACTATTCTGCATCTCACTAACATCCCCATCAACTTCGGATCTACCCACCTATTATTTTACACTTATTACTACATCTCAAATATATCTTGTCCCAATTATTAAACTCGTTTGTTTGACTTTCATTATAACTTCTACTGTAATAATTTTAATAAATTAGGATAATTGCATGTCATGTGATAAGATATGATATAATTATATGTAAATTCTTTTTTAGTTGGAATTATTATGTTTAGTACTTCTTACATTTGCTAATATTACTAAAACGATTAAATGAAAATTCATATTTAAACTTGATTGACTTATTGCAGGTCAAATAATTTTTTTCTAATCAAATTATCTGATGCCCCTTCAAGCATTCACCCTAAGAGCCCAAGAGCAAGGAGGTTGGCCTCCATCCAAACAACCTAGTAGGTAGAGCTCGATCGGCCCATGAGCAGGACCTTTTAACCAATAAAATCACAATATCTTTATTAGCCTAATAGAGAAAAAGCTTATTTCAACTAGCCCAGACAGCATACAACAAGGATTTCATGTCAGCAGGTTGTTGATACATAGGGACACGTCATAGTAAAAGATCTCCAACAAACTCCTAAAGATGTGGTTGTAATCCCATTTTTAATCACCAAGTAACAAATTTTCAAAGACATAGATAGACGTAGCAAGACTTGGTAAAATAGTCATATCTCTATCAATATTAATCTAAATTATGAATGGATTTTTCGAGAAGATAGCTAACTCATGTAGCTTTTCAACGGCGTACGACAGTCTACAACCACCCTTCGAATCTGGCTCCACGATCATCTATAAAATGACCCCCATTTAAAAAAAAAAAAAAAAAACATCTCACAGGTTCTACTACTACTCACTCTCTCTCTATTTTTAAGCTACTTTGAGCTTATTATACACGAATCTCATCATTTTTAAACCATTTTAAACTATAATTCTCAATTTTGTTCAAGTTTTTCATTTATGTTTTTAGTAAGAGCATTACTGGCTTAAGCATTAAAGTGTTAACCTCTGTTTTACGGATTAATCTCCTTTCATCGAAGGATTTTTGTGAAGATCCTTCGACTTTTTGTGGTCCTGTTTTACCAGGGTATGCATCATCGATACAATCTGTGGAAATACTTGAGCTTAAGATATGAGAAATGTCAAGTTCAGATAATGGAGGTAACAATGGATCTTTTGAGGGAAACACTTCTCTCCCTACTACAACAGGTTCTACTGTTCCACCTCAGGACCAACCACTAGGGGGACTCAACACTTTCGCTCCAGCTTTCAACCTGGCAGCCCTACCTACTACTGCCAACCCGTTCTTCTATGAGTAGCTCCGATAGTTTATTGTGGGGTGACCATCAAGTAAACCCTCCTAACCTTCCTGCTCTAGCTGCAAGCACAAAAGCAGGTCATACGCCTTTACCTGTTGTTGTAAACTCGCTCTCATGTGAGCAGCTCAGC
>NC_026155.1:414588-501850 GCF_000512975.1 Sesamum indicum
CCTTCGAGGATCTCCTGCTCCTAATGTCGAAAATGAAATAGGCATACGCCGCAACATGATGTATTTGATGCCCAAGGAGGAAATAACGGAACAACCCTGCTCTGCTCCAGCACGGGGGGCCTCACACTATCGATCCCACCAGCAAGGGAAGGACGAGCAAGGTATCCCTCGAGGCTTGGTGTACCTTCCAACAAGAGAAAATGGAACTTCATCAACAGGTAAAGGAGGAAATTCCTCCACTGAAGCAAGGTCAACGAAGGGGTTATGGCTTAAGAACTCCCTACTCATTTCAGAACACCAACAAATCTACCATTTTATAACAATGCAACGGATCCTATTGAACACATCTGTAAATTTGAAAATGTTGTGGCACCACACAAGTACTCTGATGGTGTAAATGTTAGTCTTTCTTACTACACTAACTAAATTTGCAAAGTGGTTCGACTAGCTACCACCTGGTTCGATACACTTCTTTGTAGAATTTACTTCACTTTTTGTGCATTAGTTTGAGAGCAACAAAAATCAAATGAAATATCTATAAGCCTATTCGCAATGAAACAAGAGGAAAAATAAAATCTAAGGGCATATATACAGTAGTTCAACAACGCCGTCCTTGAGGTCCTCATTGCCCACCAGGAGGTATTGATTAGCGGTTTCGCACAGGGACTGAGAGTTAAAGCCTTCTTTAAGTCATTAGCTAAAATACAAGCTACCAGCTTCGATAACTTGTTAGCCGAAGCTGGAAAGCATGGGAACTAGAGGAAACACAAATGAAATGCCAATGGAACTACGAATAAAAGAAAGATATAAGACATGATGGTAATGTGCTTAAGAGACCTAGATCCGGGGTGAATGAAGGGGTCCAACATTTTTTTCCCAATCAAGAGCACCACACCCCCTAAATGCAAATTCAACACATGTGTTGAAAGTCATTGAAAAGAAAGATCCACTAACGTGGCCTAAAAAGGCTCGCGATAGACCTACCAAGCACAAGTATGATAAGTTCTACTAATTTCATAATGAGTACGGTCATGACACCGATGATTGCTTTTCAGTTGCAGAATGAAATAGAAAAGTTATTTGAGCAGGGCACTGAAAAGAATTCTTATTGATTGATTAGGAAAACTAGCACCCCACTAAGTAAGATTCTTCATAATTCCATGATACAATAGCACAGTTACACTATGTTTTAGGACTAGCTTATGATGGATGATTTCGTATTTCTTTTATAATGGATTGCATAGTTATTTTCTCCGAAAATTTTATTTAATTACTATTATTATAACCTGAAGATGATTTTTTTAGTTACTAACAGCTACTGCCTGTGAGTTTGTTACTGCCGACGGACTCTTACTGTGCTCCAATTGATGGGCTCCAGCCTTGCTGAGAGGGTCCAACTTTTGCTCCTATTGACAGGCTCCAGCCTATGCTCCTACTGATGACCTCCGGCCCTGCTCCGACCTATGGCCCTGCTGATAGGTTCCTACCCCTGCTCTTGCTGATGGACCCTAGCCCTGCTGATGAGATTTGGTTTGTGTCTTCCCTGATGAGCTCCTGTCTGTGAACTTGCTCCAACCTGACCCACTAAATATTGGACCCACAACAAATCGTGCCTCGAACTGCTCCATAAGCAGGTTTTACATTGCGCCACCAGGTCTGTCCCATCTCTTTATTTGATATGATTATCACTTATCCTTTGTACCATGCACAAATCCCCCTAAATTTGCATGGCATCTTCCTCATAAGCAAGCCAAGGCAAGGTGAGGCTCAAACATCCTAGAAAGATTTTCCTTGCTTAATAAGTATGAATAGAAAAACCTTCATCTTTTTGTAGGACTATCTGTTCCTACTTCAGCAATCCGATAATAAGTCTCGCACTCTTGGAGCGGGGGTAGAGTGATGATGCCCCCCAAGAATTCACCTTAAGAGCCCAAAAGCAAGGAGGTGGGCTTCCATCCAAACAGCCCAGCAAGTAGAGCCCGATCGGCCCATCAACAGGGTCTTCTAGCCCATAAAACCACAATATCCTTACTAACCTAGCAGGCCTGAAAAGAAACCCATTTCAAACCTAGTTAGCATACAACAAGGACTCCATGTCACACAGGTTGCCGATACATAGGGACATATCATAATAAAAGATCTGCAACAAACTCCTAAAGATTCAGCTATATCCCATTTTTAATTAGCAAGTAACAGATTTCGGAAAACATAGGCAGATTTGGCAAAACTTGATAAAACAGTCATATCTCTGTTAATTTCAATCCAAATCCCAAATTATTTTTTAAAACGATAGACAACTCATGTAGATTTCCAACAGACGTACAACACTCTACAACCACCCTTCGAAGCAGGCTCCACGTTCGCCCATAAAATAACCTTTTCTGCAGTCATTTAAAAAAAATAATCTTTTCATCTCATAAGTTCTACTATTACTCACACTCTCTTTCTATTTTTAGCCTACTTTGAGCTTATTATATATGATTCTCATCACTTTTACACTATTTTTAACCATCATTCTCACTTAGATTCAAATTTTTTGTTTATTTTTTCAGTAAAAATGTTATTGACTTAAGCATCAAAAATACTAACCTCTGTTTTGCAGGTTAGTTCCCCCTTTATCGAAGGATTTTCATAAAGATCCTTCGACTTTTGTGGTGCTATTGGACCTCGGTACCCATCACTAACCTTATATATCTTTCCCCCTAATGCATGTGAAGAGTTTTATCTTCACTCTTATAAGAAAATTTGGTCCAAAAAATATTAGTTTGATCTGCAATAAGTTAGCAACAAATAAATTGGGGTTGATACCCCCTCAAATACTTTTTCTCAAAGCCCAAAGATAAGGAGGTGGGTGCTTGCCAAACAACCCAGCAGGCTAAGCCCTGCTAGGCCCAAAGTAAGGCATATAGGCCCATAAAACTATTTCTTTCTCCTAGCCTAACAGGCCCAAGAAGTAAGTCCAATACAACAATCTAAGTCATCATACACATCACATAGGTGGTTGATACGTTAAGACATGTTATAATAAAAAATCTCAACATAACTCCAAGAGGCCCGGCTGGAATTGACTATTTAGTTAGCAAGTAACTGCATCCCTATATACCCGGACAGATTGGGCAATACTTGATCAAACGATTATATTTTCGTCTAGATAAGTTCAAATCCTATGATTCTTTGTTTGTTTGTAACTAACACATGAAGCTATCCAACGACACCAGATTCACTCCAACTAACCCCCAGATCTTGTTGTACGAATGATTATAAATTGAGGCATTGTGTAGTCATTTTGGTAATATAAGTTATCACATTCAAACTCTCATTATTTCTTATTTTCTAAGCTATTTTCAGCAGAGTTTTGGCATTCCACATTATTTTCATCGCTTCCATATTATTTTCAACTACACTATTCTCACTTTGATTCAAGTTTTCCTTTTAATTTTCTTAGTAAATTGTTCCTGATATAAGCATCGAAGTGCTAAACTTTATTTTACAGGATTAGTCCCTCGTTGATTTAAGATTTCTCTATAGATCCTTCTACCCAAGTGGTGCAGCTAAAATTCGATACGCGTCAAGGGTTAAATATGTATTTTTCATTCATTTTTTTTTTCTAATATTAGCAAATTTCTTGAATTTTGGTTAAACGAGAGATCTATTTGTTAGATGAAAATAAACATCAGGACTATTAAATGCAATTTTTTGAATTATAAAAATTATATATATAATTATATCAAATTTTAGAGAAGACGATATAATTATCCCTTTTAATAATTTAATGGACCATTGCCTCAAATCCAAATCCAACTTCTTTGGAACCCTTTTCCAACGTCATGAAAAGCCCAACTACCAAGCGGAAATGTGGCCCAAAGTTCCAACCCCAAACCCACAAGCAATATTGCCATGGGCATGTGTAGTTCTGATTTAATGCCATGTACTCAATTGTTTTCATCATTTTTCTTTTATTCATATTCTAATATTATTAATACGTCAAGATTTTAATGAATTTCAAATAATTTAATAAAAAATGAACCCCCCACGTGCCCTCTATCTGAACCCTATCAATCTAAACCCACCAAATCCAAATTTTATGGGCTGCGAAACAGCCACAACCATCTGATCAAATTACCAATTCACATGAAATCAGAATACAATAAATATACACTCCGTTGGATTTTTGTGAAATCGTGACGGGAGGAATACGATTTCTTTATAAAAGCCCATCAAAGTACTGAAAGACGCTTCGAATTGTTTGTTTGGTGTCATAATATCATAGTGGCCATTATACTTTTGATAAGTAGCTTCCCACCAAAGTCGTGCTTTTTGTCGGCCCTTGTTACACTCTATCATAATCTAACTATTTGTTTTTTTCCCTTTTTTGTTATAAAATACAACTTCTTTCTCATACCAATTTTTAAATGAAGAAGGCTCTATTTACCTTTTTTCTCTTGCAAGCAAGCAACAAAATTACATATTGGGACATACTTGTCCATAGTTTTGAAATATACTCCATAGTTTGAATTCGATTTGTTAAATTTAATAAATTCAAACTTTTTTATTTGGTGAGCTTTCAACTTCGACTTAAGTTCAATTCGATTGATACAAAATAATAAAATATACTTAAAAAATAAAACGAAATTCAAATATAATTTTTCAAATTTGATAATAATTCAAATACGTTTGAATTATGATATGTTCGACTCCATTCGAAATATTTACAGTCATACTTATTCATGTATTCATGATCCCTATTTTTAGTTTTATTTATCCAACAAGAACATCAAAGTTTCAGATTGTCCCATTACAACATATTTGTTTAGTTGTCCTACATTGATTCGTAGGGGGACGAGCGATTTTCATGCTCGTTCCCTTACGATCACACTGAATCTACTCATAATTGGGAATATTAATTACGTAAAAGAGAAAAATATATAATAAAGATTATCCACTAGGAATATATAATTAAACAACTACTAATAGATATATGGATATTGTATGAAGATAAAATTAAGAGAAATCTCATCTTCTAACATCCTATTTCCTATCCACCAATCATTAATAAAGATTACGGGCATTGCGGCTGAACATCTGCAATAAAACTCACAAAGATCTCTTATCTTCATATCCTAATCCCATCATTCAAGGCTCTGAAAATTTACTACTTATATCTTTATATAAATTTTTGTGTCATTGACCCTCAAATTTCAGTGTCATGATGAGTATGACTCTGTGTTTGTTTCATTACAATTTAATCCACCAAAAAAGGCAAACAAGAAAGAAAAAGAACAATTATTATATGGCTAGAAACAAATTGAAAGTGGGAGAAGGTTAATAATCTTTTTTGCTTTTTCTCAAGAACAGTGCCTCAAAAATTTTCCAATCCAACTACCCCCTACAGATTCTCAGAGGCATCAATCAAGAAAAGCACCTTCATTTGGGAAGTGGGGAACCCCATTTCCTGCTTTATCTATCTGTTCATCTCCCACTTTCAGAAAAATTCTCTGCAGACACATTCAAATTCATCAGCATACCAAGAAAATATCCCACAGTACTAACCTCAAACCTCCAGAAATGCCCAGTAATTGATATAGAAACTCATAGAAAGGAAGGGAAAAGACTAAGAGAAGTTTTTCTGAGAATGGAATCTAGCATCGAGTGCATATCATCCATTGATGGGATAGATGAAGATGAGATCTCCCACCCTCATCCCTTTTCTGAGTTTTCATCTCCAAAGTCATCTCACAATACTATTAACAACAGCAATCTCAATGGTGGGGTGATTAATCCAGCCACTAGTGTTCATGAGCTTCTTGAGTGCCCTGTTTGTACAAATTCTATGTACCCTCCCATCCATCAGGTTTGTCATCTTGTTTTCTTTCTTTCTTTTTTTTTTTGTCCATTTTTCATTTTGGGGTTAAATTTTGAGCTGATTTTGGTTTGCAAGATTCCATCTTGATGGGGATTTTTATTGCAGGGCTCAATCTTTTTTGGTTAGTTCTTCAGTAGTGTGTTTCTTATGTGGGAGTTGTTTAATTATGCTGTAATTTGCTACATTTTACTTGTTTAAACTTAAGAAATGGGATCTTTGTTTCTATCCATGGTTGAAATAATTTTAGGTGCTGTTTTAAGGAATTTTCATGGGCAGCTGTATGCTCTGATTTGTAGGGTAGACCATACTATTCTTTTCTCTTTTTCTTCAGCTCGTTTAATTCCACTCAAAGCTATTCTGCTGTTGCTTGATTGATTCTTGAAGGGAGAATGTTCTGGAAACTTGGGCATATACAAGTCTTGGGTATCTCTTGTTCTGATCACCTTTTTAGGTCAAGCATTTATAGAAAACTATGGTTTAAATTCTGGGAAAGCAGGATAGATCAATTGTTAATGGATAACACTAATTGGGGCTGTAGGTATCACTAGTGTAGAAGAAATTATAAGTATTTTAACTCTATCTAGAGATAAATATGATGAACCGTTGGTCTTGTGTCATGGAATATAGCATGACAATTGATCGTTCCGTGAGCAAAAGAATTAGATAATGCAGCTTGTTATTTTCATCACTTTCCTTCAGATGAAACTTCTCTTGTTCTTATATACATGTATTGTGTCATCCCAAATACATACAAAATTGTTGTAAGATTAACTTGATTACTGCAGTGCCACAATGGGCATACCCTGTGTTCTACCTGTAAAGCAAGGGTTCACAACAGATGCCCCACATGTAGGCAGGAGCTTGGTGATATAAGATGCTTGGCGCTGGAAAAGGTGGCTGAATCTCTCGAACTTCCTTGCAAGTACTGCTCCCTTGGGTGTCCTGAGATCTTCCCTTACTATAGTAAGTTGAAACATGAGGCGGTTTGCAATTTTAGGCCTTACAATTGCCCGTATGCTGGATCAGAATGCCCAGTTGTTGGGGATATCCCGTACCTAGTTGCTCATCTGAGAGATGATCACAAGGTGGACATGCATTCTGGATGCACGTTTAATCATCGCTATGTTAAATCAAATCCTCGGGATGTGGAGAACGCCACGTGGATGCTAACCGTGAGTATTTTTCTTTAGTGACATGTTTACGTCAAATTAATCCTGCTTTTCACATGATTACATACAGCATTCTAAGTGTGTGAAAGAATATAAGGCCGGTCTTTGGGTCTTCATAAGTTCAATAGCAGGATTTGGTAGTTCACCAAAACAATTCTTGTATTTTATTGCATCTAATTTTGTATTGCACTTCTGAAAATAAAGATGATTGTTCTTGTTGTCTTTGTAACCCTTTGCAAAGTACTTATCATAAAAATCACAACTGAAGGATGCTAGTGAAAATGTCTCAACATCTTGATCTCTTACAACATCTAAGTGAGAACAATTGCAATATGAGGTGGTTTTCTAAAATCCTTGTGAAATGTAAATGCTGTAAGTACTTACCTATTCTTTCCTTGTCCAGGTTTTCCATTGTTTTGGTCAGTATTTTTGTCTTCATTTTGAAGCTTTCCAACTTGGGATGGCCCCTGTTTATATGGCTTTTCTTCGGTTCATGGGGGACGAGATGGAGGCTCGGAACTATAGCTACAGTTTGGAGGTTGGGGGAAATGGGAGGAAACTTATATGGGAGGGCACCCCTCGAAGCGTCAGAGATAGTCACAGAAAGGTGCGTGACAGCCATGACGGCCTCATTATACAGCGGAACATGGCACTTTTTTTTTCGGGAGGTGATCGGAAAGAGCTCAAGCTCCGTGTAACAGGGCGAATATGGAAAGAACAGCAGAACCCAGATGGAGTTTGCATACCCAATCTATGTAGTTAAAGGTGCTTTCTTGTCTGCCAACCCCCCAGCATCTCTTTCTTGGTTTTTTTACTTATCAAAGCTGAAACTTTTGAATGATATTGTCAGTGACAATCCTCCAACATTCTTGCAAAGTGTATGTGCAGTTTCAAGTCAATCTATTAGCTTCCTCTTCGATCAGGCCGACATTGTAAGAATAGTAGAATACACTAGCATGCATCCCAGACAGCAGATTAACAAGTGATGCAGTCCTAGATTTCAGCGGTAAATAACCTCAATTCTCACAAAGATGTCCGAAGGGACGAGACTTCTTTCCAGACAACTGCCAGCTCTTACTTAAACCCATTGCCAATTTAACAGCCAGAGCATGTTAACTTAAAGAAATGATAACAATCTTTTATGTAGCAAATTTATTTCATGGTTAATGCTGGCTTCTCAAGCGAAAATCTGACAATTTTCAAGTTCTTGCCACTGCTACTAGGGCATCCAGCATGGCTGTTCAGACGCAAATGGTAATAGAAGATCCAATAGAGTCTTAAAATTGCTTCAAATCATAACTCTCTGCTTACTCCTTTCAACTTCCTTTGATAAATATTGGAGGCTGATAAGCAACGACACAGTATAACAGCTGAAACACTAGACCTCAATATCTCTAGTTCTGTTTCTAAAGCTGGACACTGAAATTTCTACAAAAAGTACATTGTGATATGTCTTATGGACAATAAAGAATCAGAAGGAAATTATCCCTGAGACTGAAGAATGCCAACTAAGTTATCCAGAACCAACTCCCTATGTGCATTATGTACGACAAACCTATGTACGGATTATTGAGAAGTATGTGGTTAAACGATCTCCTCAAGACGACGATCCATGATGCTGGAGACAGAATCAAGAAACGCAGCTTCACTGGAGCCAGGAAGCACAGAATCCCATGCTTCTCGGACAATCTCCTCGATAACAGATTCCTTTCTCACGTTCTCTCTGCACATCATGTTACCGATCGCAAATGGAGTGAGCCCTTTCTCCACACCTTTCTTCAGAAGCATGGTGGAGATGCGTAGCACTCGAGCACATTCAAGTGGCAGGTCCCATCCATAGAACCTGAGCAAGGCAATGTCTTCTTCGGCATCCAATGCCCTTATATATTCAATGGTGTCAACAGTAAAATGCTGGCGAGCTTGTGGCCAATAAAGCCACTCAAAGGTACAATCTTCGAACTGCACGGATGAAAATGAGATGAACTTATTATAAGAACATAATTAAGTCTCGGACAAATACAAATAAAGCTCAATCTAGATAGAATAACAGCAAATCGTGAAACTGATTTAGGCTATGGCATGTACAAAGAGGTATTTATTAGTAGTCTATATCATCCTCCAGATGCACATAAGTAATCATATGACAACTGAAAACACTAGAGTCAAGGAATTTCGACCTTTCTTTGGGGAGACTCTATGATACTTCTCAGAAAGTTTCTTAACAAACAAAAGCAGTAGAAACAAAACTTACACTAAATGGCAAGCAATAGCCATGATCAATGGGAATTAGCACAGTTTGGCCATCTGCACCTTTACTGATTAATATATTCCCAGCATGTCTATCAGCATTGGCCAACCTCATATCTAGTACTGCAATCTTGTGTACCTCCTTAACTGGAAAAGCCCCAGGCCCCATATCCTCACAACTTCCACTGTTCTCCATGAACATCTGCAAGGACCCAGTCTTGACACACACACCTCCTGGATGATTAAAACCTTCATGGAGGCACCTGACATAAACCGTTGGAGGAACCCCAGCGAAACCCCTAAGTTCACCAGTAAATGACCTGTGACCACTCTTTGGATGATCCAGTATGTAGACTGCACATTCCCGGATTCCACCCTCCCCAACTGTGGTCCCCCTTTTCAACCCTTCACCATCTTCTGACAAGGGCAGCCCTCGAGGGTTATTTATAGCCATGGGCTCCTCATCAACTGGCTTAAAAACCGATAAGTACTTGCCCCCAGATGCATCCAGCATAAAATATGCTCCCCCAGTACCCTCTGAAGACCTAATTGGATAATTCCCACTATCTAACCCAGCCAAAGTAGATTTAATCAGATCACTGATTTCCTTAGGCAATTCAATCTTTGGATTAACAATCACAGGCTCCAATAATGTCTTCCTACGTGAAGGCTTCCCCGGCACATACAGATTATGCCCACTCTCTGAATCAGCCCCATGACCATTTTCCCTATCCACATCACATTCTTTCACGTTGTTCTGCTGTGGCGCAGTGATAGACAGCTCGAAGTTCTTCCCAATTGGTGCAGCTCTGATTTTCACAGACCTCCGCACAAACAAATGAATGACAGCATCACTATTATTCTTAGAGAGATCATTTATCAACCTCTGATCCTTGACAGGCTCGCCATTAAGCAAGATCTCTTCATCGTCAAATCTCTCCAAATTTCTCTTCTTTGCTATCTGATGCTTGATATAGCCAACATCCCGGCTCCCCTCCACGTGAAAGGTGAAATCTTTCCCACAGCATGTACTCACATTAATAACATTAATAACTTGCAGATCTGCAAGTCGGAGGACTAAATGCACAACATTCCCATCATGCACACCATAGTCCTGAACAAGGGACTTACCCCGTGCTAATTCCCTACCTCCACAAACCAATTTTTGTTTTCTAGTAAAAATTCCTTTACAGGTCTGAATCCTGAGCTTCACGGATTCAATTGAATCCGACTTCAAAACCTGCATTGGGACCATTGAACCTGACATAGCCACGTATATCAAAATCGATTCTTGGCTATTTTCAAGTGATGGAGGAGGCGAAAAAATCACGCTCTCCTCACCAACCGGGACAATGGAAACCAAACCAGCAGAAGACATCTTTGTAATTTTGCCCTCAACACAAACCTCAAATCCTAGAAGGCTAAATCAAATCCCTGCGAAAATACAAATGAGTAAATTATCATGTACCTGATGATCACGATTAGCAAAATCATGTGAAGGAAATCAAAACCCAAACACATTCCCAGAAATTCCCCCCCACGAGACCCAAAGATTCAAAATTAACACCTTCAATCATCAAATTTGGTTAAGAGTTACCTCTAACTCCCGAATGGGGACGAAAAAAGATTGAAGATTCTTCCTTTTTTGAGAGTGGAGCTTTGAGGGATTGGATTAAAAGCACAAGTCTGAAATGACTGAGTGAAAGAGGAGATGAACTGAGCAGGGAAACAGGTTTCTCACCAGAGAGCAAGAACCAAGGAAAACTGGTGCCTCGGCAGAGGCGAGGATGGAGAAGGGGGTTAAAAGAAGTGACGAATTGCACTGAAAATGTACGGTCTTTGCGGCGATTGAATAGGTAAAATTGCAAAGACCAAACGAGGACTTTTTCCTTTTCCGTGCGATTTTTCTGTAGAGCAAGCCAAGAAATTTTTGGTTTGGTTGGAGAACAAGAAAGATCAACGTCGTTGCCACTTGCCATCGGATTCTTTCAATCTACCGCCCGTACCACATCCATATAACAGAATTCCCCATAATATATTCAGACATTATTAACATCATTGCATACTATTAAATACCTTGTAATAATTATGGAATTTCTCACAACAAAATCCTTTGTTACGGAATATAATTTTGCTAAATATTCGAAAGTTGTAGAAACGTTCCCACGGGAAAACATTCTTGTTTGATTATAAAATTTGTTTAATTACATTATATCACTGTATGGGTTCATTACTTTTTGTAAACTATACAACAAAATCATAATATGTACGGTGGAGGCAGATGCTGACCAAAAAGCTTGATTGTAACATTTGAATTCCACTCCATAATAATAATACTTTTAGGCATATTCTCAACTGCACAGGTATAGTCATAGAGCAGAAACCAATAATTCCTATTAAGGTCCGAAACCTGATACAACATCCATTACAGTGACAAGAATGTCATCTTGTTCAAAGTACTCTAATCTGGATTTACCCACTATACTCAGACATCGACATACTAGCCAAAACTACTTGATTTTTTCAATGTATTTCATCCACAAAGATTACTGGTATCACTCCGTTGCATGTCTGAAGGGAGTGTATCACTATCAGACGAGAAACGGGCAAACCTGACAACACATCCAAGCTACCAGGATTCCTAGTAGAGCTCCAGCAAAAACCTGGGATGGTGTGTGGCCAAGAAGTTCCTTGAGTTTTCTTTGGCTTATTGGATGCCCTTGGAACAAGTCCTCAACGATCAGATTGAGAACCTATGTAGATTGAACAGATTTCAATTTTAGGTCAGGATAGCGTCTTACAACATTATCAGACACAATCAAATATTGCAACCAGAAAAGGGAATCATCAATTACATAACCCATTAAAGAGAGCATAAAGAATTCCTAGTAAAGAAGACTGGTAAACTATAGCGAAGAGAAAATTTAACAATTGCCAAGTAGAGAAACACGGGGTCGTGAATCAAAGTTTCTGAAACAGAGCCTTCATGAGTGTTTTAGACAAGCCACTGCATGTTTTATACTGTTTAATTTGGAGATATATTACTTATTTACGTGTAAACATCAGCTAAAGCTGCTAAACCAGGTCTTTAATGAGCTTAGGAAAGAATATTCCATGCCAGCATAGGTTCTCTTAGTTGGATTAGCCACAATGGATCTAACACCATCTTTTTGAAAGCACAGCGAGGTAAACCAACATTATCTCTCATGTGCAAAGTCTCAAACGAGATTGTTGAAAACCCCGGGCCCAACTGTATTCTAACCATCAAGTTTAGAACAGTGAAGCAGAAAGCTAGAGTCCAATACTTACCCAAGAAACAGATATTTAACAGGAGACATTGTGGAGTAACTCTATATCTTTACACATTAGAGCAACAAACGTAGACCTCATGACAGCCGACCACACTTGGAATACTTCTAAGGTTGTCATACAATGTTCCTGTCTCTTAGAAATCTTTTTTGTAATCACTCAACATATTCCAAACTTAGTCAGGTGAAAATAAAGATCACAGAGGCGTGTAACCTTTTGATAACATCCAAAAATCTGAGTTATATCAACTTTTCGAATATGCTTACCATTGGTTTATCAAAGTATTTACAGTTGTCACTGGAAGTTTATATGTAATATTCAGAAGCTGTAGAACTGCCAAAGATGCAATACACCGAATACTTAATTTTGAAAACTTTCTATGAATCTGTTGTGTAATGTGTCTATAAGAGAACTGAATGGGAACTATAAAGCAAGCATAATTCAGTCTCACTCATTCGTTTAGATTCACCCAAACCAAGTTCCGGCCAGAATTTCCCTTATGAGAGAACCAACATGCTGCAACATTTCAAAAGCATTAACAATCTCCACATCGTTCCATGCCATGTGTCTCTTGAATCACAACTATTCAGTTTAGCAGTCATTAATGAGCAATATAAACAAATTTTCTGAAACCATTCAGACATGCTATGTTAAACGAACGCAGAAACAATCATAAAGATATATACTTGAGCGCATTCGCAAAGATCCTAGAAGTTCAAGAAATACACAACTTTTTACAAATTGATGAATAATAGTCAATTTCACAATTAAGTAACATGAAACAGAAAATAAAGTGAAGGCAAAGAATGCAGAAACAATTACCTCAGCTTGCATCCCTGCATGCCGTCTGACGCCAATAGCATCATACATAACAATCAAACTAAATCCCAAACAAACTGGAAACAAAGAATCAGCAACCCCATGGCAAATAGCCACAGAAGTAGTCAATGCAGTGCACAAGGCAGAATGCGAAGAAGGCATTCCACCAGAGGCAAACATAATTCTGAAATCCCATTTCCTCTCCACACAGAAATTCAAGAAGACTTTGGTCGATTGTGCAATAGCCCACGCACACAAAGCCGATACAAAAGTCGGGTTCGCAGCTAATGTAGCCACAAAGGGACTTATCTTAACCTTAGCTGTTGCTGTCACGCTCATGAGAGCTGTCCCAAATGCACCATTTTGCATAAGCTTAGTTTCTTGAACACTAAAATCTTGAAAAACAGAGGCCCATTTTCGCTTCGAGGATTTTATGGCAAAGTCCCTGACTTTCTGAAAAAACGGGAGTAAATATGAAAAGGGTTTGACGGGGGAGCTGTAAGCGCCCCATGTTGAGTTAGGGTTCTGAGGGCTCAAAGAATTTACAGTGAGTGAAGATTTCCTGAATCTTTTGGACTTGTTGTATCTGAAAAGCGGAAAACAAGAATAACTCACTGAACTGGATTTAGACAAACTCGCAAAGCTTAAGCCTTTGAAGGAAGAAGTGATCAGAACAAGAGAGCCCATGAAAACAGTGATTCAACAAGCTGCTAACTCTACGCCCAGTTTCATTCTGCATCGAAACAGAGGAAGAACCAAGAAAAGAGAGGCAGGTTCGAGAGATTGTGAGGTGTTTGGAGATGAGAGTTTGCTTTTATATTATTGGGTTCAAAGATGAGCAATTTGAGGCATCCATCGCCTGAGGTAAAGAATATGCGAATACGAGGAGGAGTCGATGATATTTTTTCTACAACTCAATTGGGTTACTCCTAACCAAACTCAACTTCTTCGAACATTTGAGATTGTGACTCTGGTTGTCTTGTCTATGCACAGACCAAAGTCTCCAATGTCCAGTTATTAAAAAAGGGGCCTTTGTCACCCCAGACTAGAGACTTCAAGAGAATTTCACACTTTTTGGTCTCTCCTACCATTCACAATAAAATTATAAATAATTTGTTTTGACTTTGTTTATGCCCACTCTGAAATGGAAACATCTTTTACAATTTTCTTTTTTTTTTTGCGTCATGTATGTACATAGACAAATGTATATATTTGGATCGTTTATCGGTCATCATTGTGATTTAGCAATTAAGGTTAAATATAGCTACATTCATGATGTAAATCTCAACCTCGAGCAAATTATTTGGTGGAACCAAACATACATCCTATAAAAATCCTGTTGGCAATCATGGCCAATGGCAAGTACTGTCAAGTCGTAGTGGCCGACAAAGTTTAGATTGAGTATTGGTATTTATTAAAGCTATTTCATATATATTACCAAAATATAACTAAATAAAAGTTGCATTTTCTATAATTTCTACCCAACAAAAAGAGGAAAAAAAATTCAAAACTTTCATCTCAGTTGTAATCTTTTTTTCCTGTGTTTTGTTGCTAGTTTAGGGCAAAAAAAGAATTTACAATAATTATTTTATTAATTTTAAACTCACTACAATAAAATATAATATTAGCGTCAAAATATCAAGTACTAATTTTAAAGTTCTCACTAAAAAATAATTAAGTGAAAATAATTTTGATATTGTCATTATATAATTATTAATAAGAATAACTATGTATAAAATTATCACTACAGATAATTAATGAGATATTAATAGTAGTAACTTAAATGATAATAATTATTTATTATTGCTGAGTCGTTACTATATGCGTGTCAATGATATTTAGTGATAACTTTATGAAATTTTTTGTTACTAATTCTTCTCAATAACAACATTTATAAAATAATAATTCACTGCATAAAATTTATTATTAGGATAAAATTAAAATTATTATCACTAACTATATATAATTAGTTATAATATTAAAATTTTCACTTAATTTATTTTTCATATAAAGAGTTTTATGAATTTAATATTTGATTCAATAAATTAATTAATTTAATTATTTGGTAAAATTAAGCCAAATCTTTTGCTTCACTACGGCCCATGGCGCAGGCACAATCTTCCTTAGAAAGTTTGTGGGTTGTCACCCCTTTGAAGATACTAACCGTTGTGGCACGCTGTTACTGTTTGTATATAATAAATAAGTTTTATACTTTACAACATATTATAAATAAGAATAAAAAATACAAATCAATAGATTATATTAAAAAAATAAAAAAAAAATTTATTAGTTAATATATATAATTTGAAAAGTTGAATAAATTAGTTATCTTATTAGTTGAACAATATTTTCTAATTTATAAAAAAATAGTATGATGGTGTTATTAATCGCATTTATTAGTATGAAACCCTTTTTCTTTTTAGATTATATATATATATATATATATATATTTTCAATCATAGTTATGTCCCAGGCATATATATTTTTTTTCTTTTGTCTTGTTTATGTTTGATACAGTTTGAGACTTTAGTCTTTAGAAGGTGGCCTGGATGCGCAGCCTCAAGGAGTTCAATGTTGCCTTGCTGTTTAAACGAGCATGGAGAATTTCGTCAGTTACAGATGTTTCCAAAAATGTTAGTTTATTGTTAAAAAGTTTTGACAAATTAAGATAAATAATGTGATGGGTATACACATACCACCCCTGTAAAAAGACCAAAACACCTTTCATTAAGGGTATTGTAGTCATTTCGCGATTAGGATCCGCGTGTTTTGTAGCGGGCGGGTTGCAGTTGACCCGACCCGGATCGCACAGACTGACCGAAGACCCGGATGATGACAACCGTTCGATCAGAACACACACCGATAAAATAAGGTCACGTAGCCCAGTACTTGACGTACAACTGTGTTCTATAAATAGACCCCGATGCGCCATAAATGATGTAACTATTGTGCATTAATTGAGCTCGAACTTTGAGATCCATATATTTCTCTCGATCAACCTAACTTGAGCGTCAGAGGGTCATTGTCGGGGACGTGCCCGACGAGCTCACGGTTCGTGTTTTATTCTCAGGGAAGCCAAAATCTGGTTCGGAAGAGTTAATCCGTCTGTAGTGAGATCGTCTCAGGAGATCGAATAATTCGACCCGGATCATAATGCATGTGATATATATAAATAAAAATAAAATTATTGGCCTGTAGGAGTCACGTTACTTGACGTTGTCCTAAGATCGTGATGGCCTCCCTCCGTGCAGGTACTATCGGCTCACCACCACCCAAGATAAAACTCAAGAAGGCCTCAACCGGAGTCTTCTATTGTGATCACGTTCATAAGAAAACTAGAGAACTAGACCTTATTAAGTTGCCCAAAACAATGTAATAAGAAGAATAGGAATGTAAGAATTGAGATGCAAGAGTGAGTTGTGTGTGTGTATAGACCCTTAGGACCTCTTCTATTTATAGTATTAGGATAGGACATGTAACACCCAAAAAAGTAAAATAGAAATAATGGTCATTAGTGGGGTGTTACAAAATTAAATAGAGTGTTACACACTTTAATTTAAAAATTAAAATTGAAATAATATTTTGAAGTTTTAAAACTTCAAATTAAAATCAAATTGTAACAATAGATAGTCTGGTGCATAGATTATTTAAGGCATGGGCTACTCCACAGTTATCATGGCCTACGACTTTTCAGCTTGTGATGCCGACCCAATCACTCGGTGCTGATGTGACGGTGAATGTGTTGTTGGATGACGATGGTGAGAGCCGAGTTTGACCCTTAAGATGTTGAGTGGATCCTCCTTACGCCTATACATACAGGAGAGGTTGATCATCTTCTCTGGCACTATGACAAGAAGGGGAGGTTCTCAGTTCGTACCACATATTGGCTTGCCACACACACGGAACGCACAATGGCCTCGAGTCGGTGTCTCAAGATGCCTGGGGCTTTATCTGGCAGACAAAGGCTGCTCCTAAAATTCTTCTCTTCACATGGAAATGCTACCATACTGCCCTCACACTCAGTGTAATCTTAGATGTCGACGAGTGGCAGTGGGTGGAGTGTGTTCGGTCCGTGGAGGATGGCCTGGAACACGTTCTAGTGGAGTGCACATTTGCAAGGTTAGTATGGACATTAATTGTCTGGGCTTCCTTGGAATTGTGTTCTACGTAACGGCCTGGAAGTGAAAGAGTGGTTGCATCAGGTACATAGGAACCTGTTGCGATCGGATTTTGCTATCTTTCTCACTGTGGGTTGGTTGCTTTCGTCCAACCATAATAGATGCCTCTTTGAGTGTGGGGGAACGGATGCATTGTCCCTTGTTTTTCAAGCTTTTCGGTTTAGTGGTGTGCAGTCTCCAGAGTAAAGGCTGTGTTTTGCTTTTGTTTCGTTGGCCGATTTTCATGTGTAAGAACCTTTTGCCTTTGGCTGAGTTGGTTATAAAACCTTCCGGTTTTCTCTCAAAGTGGATCGGGGCCCAAGTGTTTTTGTCGTCACTATGGGTCCAAGTATTCGAATTCAAATGCAGAGAAAAGGTCATTCCCCGTATAACGAAGCCCACCAGCCACCCCTCAACCGCCAACGCGTTTAAAGTCCTCTAATTTTGTTCATTTACAATATTTCAATTCACTATCTCATCCTCTACGATCTTTAGCTCCCTCCATTCTTCGATATACAAAAGCTTTTTTCCAAAATAAATTGAGATCAAACAGCGGACGGTGAACCTTTTGAATATATATTTGTTCGCACTGCATTCTGTTGTTTCACTGTCAAGTTACGAATCTGAGCTACAAATGGAGAATCTGATATCATTGGTCAACAGGCTGCAGAGAGCGTGCACCGCTCTTGGCGATCACGGAGAGGAGAGCGCATTGCCCACTCTATGGGATGCGCTGCCTTCAATTGCCGTCGTAGGTGGTCAGGTCTGAGAACTTTGCACGTTCTTTACTTAATATTGTGGTACTGAGTGTTTTTTGTATGGTTAGTTTGTGATGCTGATACATTTGATTAGAGGAGTGACATGGTCCTCTGTTCTTTCTTCTTATATCCGGTGTCTCAGGATCTTCGTCAGTGTTTATCAAGTCTTAATTCCATTTGCTTCACATGTGAATTAAAGTCTTCCCTGTAAATTGATTTGCATTTCAATATGTTAAGTTGTTGTTAATTCAAAATTTATTTCCCCACTAATTCAATTTTGTCATTTGTAGAGATTCATGCTTGTGAATTCCGCAGCGTGTCATTCATCTTACATTGTAGTTGTATCCTGCATTCGCTACGTTCTCTAACCATAATCTTTTTCCTTTCTTTTCCAGCTTTTATCTATCAAGACAAGCTAGGACTAAATTTACAGATGCCCCCCCCCCCCCCCAAAAAAAAATTTAGAGGATTACCTAGGATTTGGAATAAATTTTATTCCAAATTCCCCCCCCCCCCCCAAAAAAAAATTTAGAGGATTACCTAGGATTTGGAATAAATTTCTTCAAACATGTCTATCTTTTAAAATTTATATCAATTACATGGTATTGTTTTTGGCTCTGAATAAGTGGTATGGTTGGCGCCATGTTGTATTTTTGCCGCATGCACTTCATGCATTAAAAACAATTAAGGCAGCTGGTATTTTTTGCAGCCTTGACTTGTTATTACTGTGGTAATATTGCTCCTCTATCCATCATGTGTACTTTCTCTTCACACTTTGTCTTAGTTTATAATTAGCATTTGTTGTACGTGACTTGGCATTTTATTGTTTCTAGAGTTCTGGAAAGTCCTCAGTGCTGGAGAGTGTTGTCGGAAAGGACTTTTTGCCTCGTGGATCTGGTAACTAAAGTCATTTGTATTTATTGCAGCATAACCACCCTCGTTACTTAGAAATTACCTTCTGTTATGATGTATGGATGTCCAAAAATATTGGATTGATTTCTTTGGTATGACATAGGTATTGTCACTCGACGTCCACTTGTTCTGCAGCTTCATCGGATTGAAGAAGGTAGAGAATACGCGGAATTTGGACATCTTCCTAGAAAGAAATTCACAGATTTTGGTAAGTTTTGAGAAGTTTTTGTTCTCAATATCATTTGCTTTGAATTTCAATATTCCAAACATGCCCTTTTGTGCATTGACACTTTATTTTTTGTCTCCACCACATATTGCTGGCATACATTTTCCAGTTCTTGTAAATTTGTTTACAAATTGTGACTATAATTTTTATGCCAACTGCTTTTCCGCAGCTGCTGTGAGAAAGGAGATCTCTGATGAGACCGATAGAGAGACAGGACGCTCTAAACAAATATCTACTGTTCCAATTTATCTTAGCATTTACTCCCCCAATGGTAAGTCTGACATGGTTGTTTTCATTTTCTATTTCGGAAATTGAATTAAATTGGTATAGTGTCTTATAACAAATTTAGCAGATGTTGGCACTGTTAGTGAACAATGAATTCGAAGGACTGAGAAACGGACTGAAGTTGTTCTCGAATCACATTGAAATGCTCTGAACCTAGAGTATGAATATGCATGCATAATCATCTCTCTCATAGCATTAAAGGTATTACACATAACCCCTCTGTCCTGCATCACCCAAATCCTCACCCGCAATGACGAAAAGAAAAAAAGAATAAAGACCCAGTTTAGGAATGTATTTTATGTCACGGTTCAAGTAAGATGAACAAAGTGGCAAGTAGAATCAATTACTTGCCATGTGTGACACTATATGCATGAAATATTTGGTTGGTGCACAGTGTTTGCTACTTTAGTTTTCGGCTTATGAAGCAATGAAGGAAATAGTCTTTTCCTTTCTTTGGTGATTATTTTAGTATGAAGTAATTCCCATACTTCTCATAATTGCAGTTGTGAATCTGACATTGATTGATCTTCCTGGCCTTACGAAAGTTGCTGTTGGTGAGTCAATTATCCCATTAATTTTATGTTGTAGCTTTTACTAACTATTTTCCCTTTCATCACATTTTTGTTGGAAATAAATGGTTTGTTCCACGGGTTTATATAGACGGTCAGTCAGATTCCATTGTGGCGGACATTGAGAACATGGTGCGGTCTTATATTGAAAAGGTATTACAACTTTCTTGTGCTTTAACTTGCTATTAATTTTAGACTCTAAAGTTGTTCAGTACATGCTTCGATTTCTGGTAGAAGTTTAATGGTTCATTGCAGTATTGAGTTCAATGTTTATATTGAAGATGTTCAGAATTATTATAAGAATATTCTTTTTGTACAGTTTATAGTTCAAGGTGGTTGTGATTAGTCATTTACTCTCGCTAAAATATAAATTGCAGCCCAACTGTATTATTTTAGCAGTTTCTCCCGCCAACCAAGATCTTGCAACATCCGATGCTATTAAGATATCTCGTGAAGTAGATCCCAAAGGTATGGCTTATTGATAGTCTACACCATCTGCGGTTATGGTCTTACTTGTGAATGTATTGTGAGTTTACCTGCCGCTTCTTCTTAAGCTGCTTGTGTGTTACTACTTCATCGTAATCATTACTCTACTCATGGTTTGTGTTTTTTATTCCCCATATTGTCTGTGACAGTGTGTTATCTTATTTCAGGAGAAAGAACATTTGGTGTTCTAACAAAGATTGATCTTATGGACCAGGGCACAGACGCTGTAGATGTAAGTTGACAACTGTAGACCACTAATCTGCTGATACTTTCTGTAAAACATTGAAAAGGAAATGTTGTATTTTAGTAAAAGTTTGCAAATCAGTTGAATGAGTTGTTTGTATGAAGATTGTTGTTCAACTATGAATTACTCAAACTTGCAGTTGCTTGCTGACTCTTAATATTGTCTTGCCTTATCAGAAAACTATTGGATCTCTTCTTTTCCTTGTAAATATACCTGCTTGATTCTGCATTAATATTTGGCCAGCATCTTTATTAATCAACATCATGCATTCTGAACTTCCAATCTAGGCTAAACATTCCTTGGTTGATAATCTCATTTTCCATACACCATGCAGAAACTATTTGTAATTATGTTTGCTGCTTAATGTACATTCTACAAATTATTTTGGTGCCTCCCAGATGTTAATGTGAAGGATTCTTCTTTCTTTCTCAATTGAGTTGCTGAACTTTTTTGTTCCTGATTTGGATACTAGTTGTGGCATTGTTTATAAATTTCTTCCCATATTTTAGTTTCATTATTGGTTCTATAATGATATTCATTCTGTTGAACTGAGAATTTTATGGTACAAAACTTCTTTTTATTGTTTTAGAAGGATAAAAGTATAAATCGTGACTGTTTTTATTACTTTTCTTGAGTTTAGATCCTGGAAGGCAGAGCATATAAGCTGCAATTCCCATGGATAGGTGTTGTTAATCGCTCTCAAGCTGACATTAACAAAAATGTTGACATGATCGCTGCTAGGCGTAGAGAACGGGAGTATTTTGCTCAAACCCCAGAGTACAAACATCTTGCTCAAAGGATGGGTTCTGAACATCTAGGAAAAGTTATGTCCAAAGTAAGCAAATATTATCCAGTAAAGGTTACTACTTATTTTGTTTTAGGTAAGGCTTGTCATAAGTGAGCTGAAACCTTATTGGTTTCAATAAAGTTACTCTGAAAACTGAGTTGAAAATTCTTTTCAAAGAAAAATTTGTGTGAACTGAAATTTCCTGCTGGGGTTTTGGCTTTTATTTGTGGCTGGGAATGCTGAAAGATGCTTTTCTGTGTTATCCAAAAACATGCTCAATCGAATTGTTTAAATCAAGCACTACATTGTCATTTGCTCGTCTTTGTTGAGTGATTTATTTTTTGTCTCAAAATTAAGTTGGTATAGTATAATTTCTCCTTATATTTTAACTTGTGTTGTTCATGTTTTAGCATTTGGAAACCGTCATCAAATCTCGAATTCCAGGCCTTCAATCACTTATCAACAAAACTATTATTGATCTGGAATCTGAGTTGAGTCGTTTGGGAAAGCCCATTGCAACTGATGCCGGAGTAAGTAAGCTTTTACTTTTATTGCCTATTAAATATCTGATTCAGTGGCCATTTTAATTGCATCAGTTTGAAACTATGATTCCTTTACATCTTGTCGAGCTGTAGTTTCTCTTCTATTTTAATATCCTCTTAATGTGCTTCACCTTGTTTATTTGGAAGTAAGTAAGCCCTATTCACTCCTAAGTAACTGGTGCCTGTAGCATGAAGCATCTTTATGTTTTCCACCCCTGATTGTTAATGCAGGGAAAATTGTACATGATTATGGAGATCTGCCGCATATTTGATGGAATATTCAAAGAGCATCTTGATGGAGTGTATGCATCTGTGGTTTTTCTTGATTCCTTTATAGCTTGCAACAATTTTTCATGTTATAATCTATTTTGAATGATCATCTTTCTTGCCATTTGATTCTGCAGTCGACCTGGTGGTGATAAAATTTACGGTGTCTTTGATAACCAGTTGCCTGCTGCATTGAAGCGCTTGCAGTTTGACAAGCATCTTGCAATGGAAAATGTTCGAAAATTAATTACCGAGGCTGATGGATATCAGCCTCATCTTATAGCACCTGAACAGGGTTACCGCCGTCTCATTGAAACTGCCTTGATTACCATCAAAGGTCCTGCTGAGGCAGCTGTTGATGCGGTATATATTCATTAAGTTGCTCTGCCATATGAATTATTTTGATATGGATTTTTTTAGCCTTGCCTTGAAAAACTTATCAAGAAGTCATTCTATTGCTATGTTCTTTGTATTGGAGTAACTGAGAGGGCTTAAGCTCTTACATAACTCTGAGTGCTTGATGATCTTGGGTTCACTTGAGAATGGGTCTGTATGTCTTTCATCAGACATCCTAGGGTATTCTAGACTGCTTTCTTTAACATAACATCTGAAGCTTGTTTACTACCTTAGAAAACGATGTGCTTTGGTGGAAAAGCTGATGCCATTACAGGAAAGAAGACAAACAAACTTGTTTTAGCTAATGTTCAATACATGTTTCTTCTAGGAAACTTATCTGCTTGTGAATTTGTTGCTCTTCCTATTTTCAGGTTCATGGAATTCTGAAGGAACTAGTTCATAAGTCGATTAAAGAGACTGTGGTAAGTTTCTAAGTTTGTTACAAATTCGCAATGCGCTATTCTTGAATTGGTGTAATTAATTCTTGGACTAAGTTTGTCTTCCGTCTAAGTTCATTTGTTTCCATGAAGGTTGTTTACTTGCTTTTAGTCTGTTGAATCATTTGCATGCTATGTCTTCCCTGATTGCTCTTCCACCTTCTTCTCCTTTTCCTGTTGAAATGAAAGATGATAACTTGAATTGGGTTAGGGACCCCTCAGGTAGTACAACTTTCTAGACTACAGGCTAGAAATGAAAATTCTTCATGGATAATCGAATCACAGAAAATGCCTGAACATATAAGTTTCCATAGGCCAATTACAGTCGCCTCTATGTCTGCAGGAGCTGAAACAGTATCCTTCTCTCAGGGTGGAGCTCGGGAATGCTGCTGTTGAATCATTAGATAGGATGAAGGAAGAAAGCAAAAGGGCAACTCTACAGCTAGTAGAAATGGAATGTAGTTACCTAACAGTAGATTTCTTCAGGAAGCTTCCTCAGGATGTTGAGAAGGGTGGCAATCCAACGCATTCAATTTTTGATCGATATAATGATTCCTATCTTCGACGAATTGGTGAGTGTGATAGTTGTTCTCTTCGCTTAAAGATTGCTAACTATAAATGAATTTGCCTAATAAGCGGCATACTCTTTTAACAGGATCAACTGTCTTGAATTATGTCAATATGGTTTGTGCAAATCTAAGAAACTCTATTCCAAAGTCTGTTGTTTATTGTCAAGTCCGTGAGGCAAAGCGAAGCTTGCTCGATCAGTTCTTTGCCGAATTAGGCAAAAGAGAGGTATAGCCGAATTTGGTGACATACATGAAGAAACCTGTATCTTATGCTATAATAAACTCTTTATATGGCCTTTCAGGGGAAACATTTGGGAAAACTGCTAGACGAGGATCCAGCAGTCATGCAACGTCGTGCTTCTCTTGCAAAAAGACTAGAATTGTACAGATCTGCTCAAGCAGAAATTGATTCTGTAGCCTGGGCTAAATAGAGAACTGATTAATCACTCCCCTCTTTATAATAGTTCTTTTTTATTTGAGAGAGTTCTAATACTTCTCTCCAACAATTATTTATAAGTGAGTGATAGCTCCAATTCTTTTGTGTGACATTATTCTTTGTGAAGGTTAGGCTATTAGCTAAGCTTATGTGCCAACCTCTCTATGTTCAACATTCACATTTGCCTACATGCACTAAAATTTTCAGGCGTCTTTTGGCTAGAAACCATAATATAGTAGATTTGAGGATTATGAAGCAAGTTTAGTTATGGGATCCACTGAAATGATTCACTATCGTAATTTGTTTCTTGAAATGGCTATGCTGAATTTCAATTTTCAATGCCAGCAAATGTTAATAATTCTGAATTGGAGATGCATTTGTCTAGGTATTCATTTTTATTTACGTGAATTTTCCTTTTTATAAATGAAGAACACATGACCATATATTATTTGAAATAAGAATTGAGAGGAAAAATGAATATTTCAAAAGAAACACACGCGTAGAAACTGGAAAGAGGAACAATGAATGAAAGAGCAAAAGAAATAGAGTAAATTACAATAATTTCTTTTGAAATTTAGCATAATTATGCATATTCTATCATTGTTTGAAAAATTACAAATAACCCCTGATGTTAGATGGAATTGTGAAATATTTTGATGGAGGTATAAAATTATCAATCTTGTCCTTAATTTTTTTTCTTTTAATTTTGTAAAAAATCAAACGGGGTGGAAGAAAAATTTTGAAAAGTTGTAATAAAATTATCCACTTAGTCCATAAAAAATTTAAAAAATTTAAAAAATAAACAAAATTATAGTTCTTAGTCCATAAGGGCACTTTAGTCCGTTCACCACAAAAATGGATGAAAATATAGCAAAAATTAACGAATTGGGCTAATTGTTAGACTATCGTTAAAATCAGGAGGAGTATTATAATTTTCCAAACAACAAAAAGTATTTATACTTATATTAAACCTCAGGGGAGGTTGTTGCAAATTATCCAGAGTAACATGAAAATGGGGGAGAAATAAATAAATAAACTTATAAATATATAATTACAGCAGAGCAAAAGACATCAAACAAGTGGTTTTTTAATTTTATTAATTTTTTATTATTAAGAAAGAGTACTCTTTGCATTTTGTCTGGAGAGAAGCGTGAATTTCGACAAAAAATGACTGGAATCACAAAAATTAAAAAGATACAGGACCGAAATGTTATTCTGAAAAGAAAAATATCAAGTAATCTAAATTACAAGATCAAAATATTTTTATTCAATTAATCACAAATTGAATAAATGATGAAAAAAGATAATAATTATTGATCGCATTTGCACAATTAAATGAATCAACCGGACAAGGTGCAAAATTGAGGTGCGGGTGATCAAAACCCCGTGCCCATTTGAGCTACACCCCCTCATTGGCAAGGCCTTGAAACTATGTTTAATTGAAGACGCTAATTGTTCCTTTATCCAAATATTACCATTATGTACAAAATAAAAATAAAATAATTGAAATAAAACCAGAAGATCCATTAGTTAAATAATTTTCTCAATCTAATAAGATTTTAACTAACGATATTACGTTTGTCGAGATATTGCACATTAACCGTGGCAAAAGATAAATATAGTAATTTAATTTGAAAATATACATTACACGCGTTATCAAATAATTTATTCCAATTTACAAAAATTAATAGTAGCACCAACCGTGTTACTTTTTCAACGATCTTAAAAAAATTATCATTTAATATATCAATATCCCAATATTATCGGAATATTATACCGCGTGGACTTACTCGTCTTGTGAATTATAACTCGAAATATATACATACAATTAGTAGTTGTTGTATAACAACATTATAGTGCATCCATCTGTTTGTGAATAATTATAACTCTAGAAATATATATATACCATTAGTAGTTGTTGAATGCCCTTATTCGTCTCAGCTCCCAATATATATAGAAGCCTAATATTAGGGTGGGAAGAAAGGAGGGGGGGCACAAAAAATTCAGAAAAGCAAAAACCCTAGACAAATCCAACTTTCCTTTGTCAGAAAAAGGCTTCTACATGTCTTGGCACGTTGCCGGAAATTCAAGAATTCATAAATAAATGGAGTGGTCTCCCTCATCTGCTACAAATGCATATCTTGATACCCTCAAATTGGTATGTATGAATTATGATTCAATTTTTTCAATTTCCTTCCTAATGTATAATTTGATTTGCATGCATGAATGTTGGTTGGTTTTTTTGCTTGAATTATTTCACCTAGTTATGTTTTGTTGTTGTTATATACGTCATATTATCTTTTAATGCATTTTTTGTACATAATGATTTGGTATGTTTTTCCCTCATTTATTACATGTAATCTTAAGATATATACATTAATTTGGATGTGCATCATCTTCCAGAGGATAAATAATTATGTGATTGATGCAAAGATTAGGAACATAACTTGCATGTCCGAATAGAATTTAGATCAGACATGAATACTGTAATCAACCGTTGCCTGAAAAGACTAATTAATTTGTTTCTTTGGATTGAGATGAAGATTGAGACATGATTTATATGGGCATAGCTCAAGGTTTTTTTTTTTTTTTTAATTTTTTTAAGATAATTGTATAAAATACAACCAACATCAGTTGCAAAAACTAGGATCACTTCTTGCGAAAAATGACAGATGATGGGTAAATTATATTTTAGTACATAAATTTTGCCAACTTTGTCTGATCCTATCCACCTTTGTGCCTTAACAGTGCAATAAATGCAAGAAAGAATGCAGTTCATGTGAAACACGGATGCCCGAAAGCAATGAACTCATATCAGCCTTAGCAGCAGGCATGAGTGCAAAACTTATAGTCGAGGTTACATCCGAGGTTTCTCCGTCCACAGTAGCCTTAGCAGCAGCTGCTAGGCAAACGGGAGGAAAACTAGTCTGCATTCTTCCAGAACCAAAGCTCGGCAAATCCCAGAAAGCCATCGATGATTCAGGCTTAAGTGACATGGTAGAGTTTAAGACAGGGGACCCTGCTGAGGCATTACGTAATTATGAAAACATCGACTTCTCCCTAGTAGATTGCAAATCCAATGACTATGAAAGATTGCTTAAAAAGTTGGATGTGAACCCGAAAAGATCAGTGGTGGTGGCTAATAATTTGTTGGAAGGGGACAAAGGGTTGGGAGGACATGTTAAAGGAGTTGGAAACAAGACTAAGGTTAGGTCCATGAAACATCCTATTGGTCAAGGTATGGAGATTACAATGATTGGGAGGAGTAATGATTTTGGAAGGAGGGAGAAAAGTAAATCAGGAAGCTATTGCATCAGACCGGAGAGAAAGGGGGGCATCATCAAGAAGACGGACAAGAGTAGGTGGATTTTTCAAGTGGATGAAAAGAGTGGGGAGGAGCATATTTTCAGGATGCCTAGATCAGAGTAGATGAGAATTTTTACGGCAGAGGTGCAAGAATTGAGGTGTGAATTCGTGTTGAAAACTATGCCATTCTTTGATCATCTGGTTTGATCTATGGCGAAGATATTGTCGTTCAATGTGGAGATTACGCGCAAGGGAGAGACCGGGGGAGTATAGAAAGGGTTCCTCTCAGCAAGAGTTAGTAAAAGTAAACATCTTATGTAGACTTCAAGGAGGATGGGAGGTTGGCTGGTGAAGGATGTTATGTGTATCCTATATGTAACTGCTGTGGCAAAAGCTTTGGTTTTCTTGTACAAACAGATATATCAAGAATTATATGATTGAAAGAACAAAAACTCTCAATTCTTGTTGTTGTCTACTTGTTATGTTGTCATACAGCTAAATCCAAATTATACAAGGTTTGACTTAGTGAAACAGAAAATGTTTCTCATTCCAGTCGAGGCATATGTCCACTTCAGCCCAGTAGTTTTGTTTCCTATTGGCAAATCAACGAGCTCCCAAGCTCTATTTTTCTCAATGGTGGAAATTTCTTCATTCATCGCTTTTTTCCAGCACTCATCATTGATGCTTCTTCAAATGTTTGAGGTTCATTCGAAAATAAAAACAGGTTCACTTGATTCATAAATTTCTCTTAGTGAACGCATTCGTCGGGGGTGGTTTTCATATTCCTCTTCAAGTCTTGTGGAAGGAGCAGCGTTTTGCTTGATATTCTGGTCCCGCGAAGATCCTTGAAATGAAGATGGCTCATGATAAGAGATTGAATCTTCCTTTTTTCTTTCCAATCCCAAATCGCATTTTCATGGAAGACAACGTCTCGTGAAACTGAAATTTTATGTGTTACTGGGTCCAGCAAACGATATCCTTTAGACTCATCATTGTAGCCAATAAAGAGAAGCTTCTGGCCTTTTTCATCAAAATTTTCACAACTTTGAGATGGAGTATGAGCATATGCAATGCTGCCAAAGACCCTCAAATGGTCGACTCTTGGCTTTTGATTTTGTCAGGCCTCATATGGAGTTTTATTTCGAACAGCTTTTGTTGGAGATCAATTGAGAATATAAACGGTTGTGTAAACAGCTTCTGCCCAATATAAATTTGAAAGACCTTTACCTTTCATCATGTTCCTGGCCATTTCAACATTAATTGTTCGATTTTTTCTCTTGGCGACCCCGTTATGTTGCGGTATCATGCTCACTGTCGGCTGTATTTGAATCTCATTTACTTTGCAATATGCAATGAAGGGATGATAGATAAATTCTCCTCCACGGTCTGTTTCTCAAAGTTTTTATTAAAAAACCACTTTGTCTCTCAACAAGTGCTTTGAATTTGAGGAAGGCAGAAAATGCCTCCGACTTTTGACTAAGGAAATAAATCCATGTCATTTTTGTGAAATCGTCAATGAAGAGAATGAAATATTTCATGTTCCCAGGAGTGGGAGTTTGCATTGGACCACATATGTCGGAATGAACAAGCTCCAGTTGTGCTTTGGCTCGCCAAGAAGTTTTGGGAAATGGAAGCCTGTGCATTTTTTCATGTATGCACTCTTCACACACTTGGCTAGATTTCTGGATATTAGGAAGTCAAATCACCATATTCTTCTTTTTCAGTAAGTGAAGACCGCCATCATTTAGATGACCATATCGCAAATGCCACAGATGTGACAAATCTGAATTCTCTACTTTAAATGCACAACTCTCATGAGAGGAAATATTTTATTTTTCATCTCAATATTAGCAATGACCGCATTCATCTTTTTATCAAGAATCTGATGCTTCAGAGGGCAGAAATATATCAGGTTTGTTTCGGCAAATCAAGGATACATGGATGGGTCCTGTTTGCTAGGCAAAACATTCAAGGAGGAGAAATGGTAGTATTTAAATCCTTTTGTTTTTCTATTAACAATATAGAATACATGGGCACAACCGCGTTCCAGACTTCTCGTTTATGATGCTGCCATGCTTCCTTCCACACCTCACTTGTCAATTCCGGCTCTTCTCCAAGTTGTTGAATATCGTGGTGAGCAGGTGAGACATAGCGTTGCGGACCTAAGGGAGGCACGTTATCAATAGGAGGGCAAAGATTGCTACGTGAGTCGACTCTTCATGGCCCTCTAGTTATAGGCAAATATGTCTGGACATCTGGTGCAGTTTATATGCGTGAGCTGACTTGTTAATGTTTGAAGAGCAAGAGATTCATATATCCATTCTTGTTTTTGTCTTCCTGGGTTCATTCATCTAAAGTGGATGTTGGGGACGTAAGAATCGTTTCCAGTATATGGACCACAATAATCAGTCTTTATGAAGTAAAAAAGATGCCCGGGTTTGGATGCAACATAAAGTTAATTGCTCTGATTCCGGATGCTGCTGCCACGAGCTTATCATGTTGTGCTAGCTTTACATTGATTCCACTCAACTATTCTGTATGTTATAATTGTCTGATGTAATGCATTATCCAATTTATAGAATGTTTGAATCAGTGAAGCAGAAAATATTTCTCAATCAAAAATTAGTTCAAATTTATTTATGAGTAGCAAAGTAGACAGATTCATGCAAGTTGTCAACTCATTTTCGTAATAATGACAGTTAAAAAGAAACCTCCTTTCTAGTATTTTTTTTTTGGTTTTTTAATTTTCCTTCCCGTGGGAAGATTTTGATCTGCATGTAAAATTCGTTTAGGAAAATCGAGTTCGAGGGTGAATTGTTTTCTCTGGTCTTTAGATTTTTTCGGTTTGAGTTCTTAATTCTTAATCGGGATTTATTTGAAGGGCATTTGGACAGATATCTATTTTGATTTTTCCGGTGGGGATCGGGAATTAGGGTTTGTCTCGGTTTTGGGTTTTTTTGCGATGGGTGAATCTGATTGGTGACGAGGAGATGATCGGGAAACGGCCGAGGAAAGTTGGTGTGCCGAAACTTAAGCGTTGCTCAGCGGAGAAAGAAGAAATCATTGGTGGCGACGACGTTGAAGAATCATGCTCCACTGCTGTTAATTGTAAGACGATGAAGAAGCGACTCAATGTTTTACAGTTCCCGTAGTTCAATTAGAAAGCGAGAACATTGATCGCTCAAGCTATTGCCCACCGACTGGGGTGTCATCATCATGCAACGGCAAAGCTATTTCCGTGGCTCAGAGGGTTTCTAAGAATAAGCCTCCATTGTTGAAGTCTTCCAGAGGGCGTAGGCAGGTTCTTCCGATGAAATTTAGCGACTCGGTTTTGCACTCGTGGAAGAAAGAAAAGTCAGAGTGTTCTGATGATTTGAAGAGCTGTTTAGCAAATAATGATGAATATGCTCAGAATGTGCCTCGTAATAAGAAGTTAAAAAGGGAAGAGTCGTCTGCTTGTTATGATGACATATATTTAGTCAAGAAACCTCGAATTGAGAGGCCATTGGACTTCCGGTTGAAAAATATAATTTTAGAGCCCTATCCTAGTTCGCAGAGTTCAGGGATGTCAGTTAATGAAGAGAACTCTTGTGTTTCTCCCATGGTGGAAAGTGGTTGTAACATGAATGGACATGCAGGATCGAAAAAATCAGTGAAGGAGAAAGTGGTTGAAAAAAAGGCCGATCTTTATGAGCCTGGTGATTTTGTGATGGGAGATATAGTTTGGGCTAAATGTGGGAAGAACTTCCCTGCTTGGCCTGCTATTGTAATTGACCCCCTCTGGCAAGCTCCTGAAGCAGTACTGCGAGCTTGTGTTCCTGGCACTCTTTGTGTGATGTTCTACGGGTACTCCAGAAGTGGACAAAGGGTAATTTCCTCTCATGACACTCAGGGTCATGCATGATTGTTTACTTAGAAAGTTACACTATGTGCTGAACATTTTGTGCATACATGGGAATATCTGAGAAATGCAATGAGCAACTGCAGCTGGTGCAACAGCTCAAGTTTTTGCACTTGCCAATGATTACTGAAGGTCTTGGTTGGTTTTTTTTTTTTCTTTTTTTTGGGGGTTTAGTTCATGCACAGAGACATGTTTATTCTTTTCATAAGCAACGATGTGCAGGAGCTTGCCCTTTTTTCTGGCCTGTAAAGGTATCAGTATCTGATCTTGTTACTTTAAGCAGGATTATGCATGGATAAAAGCGGGAATGGTTTTTCCTTTTCATGAATATATGAGCAGGTGAATATAGTGTTGAATTTTGTTTTAACTGTGGTAAGTGAGGAAAGCAGGTGTGTAAATTTGTTCCTTTTAGGTTTCAGGGGCAGACTAAGTTGTATGGTAGCAAGCCAAGTGATTTCCACCTGGCTATAGAGAAGGCAATTTTAGCAGAAAATGGCTATGCCGATTCCGCCATGGAGGCTGGCCAGGAAACATTGCGTGTCACAAATCATGGCAGTGCTGAAGCCACTGGTTCAAATCAGGAGTCAGAATGTACCATTCAGCAGGCAAGTCTCAATTGTGCTTGACTATTCTATTGTTGTAAGAACAGAAAATATCTGAATCTTGCTTGGTGATGAATGGTACATTTAAATTCTTACAGTTTCCATGAGAAATCAGTTATCAAGATTTTTTACGTCAAATTTAGTTGGAGACTTGTAGTAAAGTGTCACCGCTCGGGTTACTCATTGTACATTTGCTTTAATGATCTAATGTTAAAAATGCTTTTTGAGGTTCCAAGGTATTAGGTGAATAATAGATTGAGCATAGTTTACTGAAGTAGACAGGTAGAAGTATATTTTTTAAATCATGTCTTACCTTTTCTTACCTTGTAAAATCTCCTGTTGCTTTGCAATTCCAAGATGTCCCGGTCTCAAAATATTCTTTGAGTGGTTTGTCAAGTTCATTGTGGACTGTGTTGCAGGATACTTTTGATACAAGAAAAGACACCCGAAAATGTGGCAACTGTGGCCTGATATTTCCATGCAGAATGGTGAAGAGAATGAAGGATACAACAGCCAAGGCTTATTTTTTGTGTGAACATTGTGTTAAGGTTAATCAATAGCTTATATTTGGTTGCTATCTAGCTACAGATTTCTTATAGTTATTTTCGAATATATTTTTATTTGGAAAGTGCTATGGTTGCAGTTAAGGAAATCAAAACAATACTGTGGCATATGCAAGAAAATTTGGCATCATTCTGATGGTGGCAGTTGGGTGAGATTATCTTTATTTCTGATCTTTCTTTTTGTATGTGGCGTGTTCTTGTCTACTTACTATTAATTGACTTATTCCCTTTTCACTTTGTGCAAACTATTTTTGTTAGGTATGTTGTGACAGTTGTGATGTTTGGGTCCATGCTGATTGTGCTGAAATTTCTACCAACCTTTTGAAGGTCTGCCCAAATCTAATATATTAAGATGAATTTCATGCTATTCTGAAGTCTTGGCTTGCGACCAAGATATGTGTAACATTTGACAAGTTAATGTTTGTAGGATCTGAAAAATGTTGATTACTTCTGCCCTGAATGCAAAGGAAAGCCGGCATCTGAATCATTTCCTTTGGATAAATGACAGCTTTATCTCAGGTATCCATCTTGCTCCACCTGTCGTTTATCTAGTTATGTTTGTTGAAAGGATAATTAAGTTTAGGTGAACTTGATGACTTGTGTTCATGCTGGTATCCACCAGGCCAGCTGAAAAGCTTGCAAGCAAAATGCTGCCTGACAACATAACAGTTGTGTGCAACGGTGTGGAAGAGACTTATTATCCAAGTCTTCATTTGTAAGTTCTAAGTTCCATAAAAAAAGGTTTTTATTTTTAATTTACTGAGCTAGCCATCACAGTTTCTTTGCATTAATTAATATCTGTTCATGACATGGTAGCCTTAAGCTTCCACATCCCGTGGTATCCCTTTATGAAATTTCATGTTCATCTTTTAATCTTAAAAGACTCATGTCATGTCAGTTGTACTTTAGTCCTTGTATCCGGTTAAAGCTCATCATACACCCTGGATGAATTGTTAGACTAATGCAAATGATCAACTTATTTATTCTTCTCCTCTTCTCACTCTCAGGGTTCAGTGTGTTTGTGGTTCATGTGGCACAAGGAAATATGGGCTCAGTGAGTGGGAACGACATACAGGATGTAGAGCGAAGAAATGGAAACATAGCGTAAAAGTGAAGGGGTCTAATATGCCACTTGAAAAATGGGTTTGTTACTGTACCCCCATGTTCCAAATTTTGTCACTTCTCTGCTGTGTCATTTATCATATGTTTAGTTGGTCTTTTTTTATCCATAAAGCTTTTGTCAATTACCATTGGTGGTCAGACAGTGCTGAAAATTGAAAGATCAACAAGAATGAAAATTTAGATATATCCCCTGATATAATGCCTGGGGTCTTCCACCTTTTTTTACTTCTCCATTGTTGCCTGAGTTTAACATTCTTGGTATTCCTGGCCATTCTCTTAACAGAAATTGTAAAAGGCTCTTGTATATCCAACCTCAAATGGCTGAAGTATATTCATAATTCATGGAATTTAAGTTCTTAATTCTGCCTACTAAAAACAGTGTGGTGCAGATGACAGAGTACAATGTGCACTGCTTCAATCCTATGCGGTTAGATAAGAAGCAGCATTTTGCTTTTCTGAAAGGTTGTAGCTTGGGCTGCTTTAGTACTCCACATTTATTTTTTCTTTATGAAGCATTTGCCTTTTGTAAATTACGTTAGATACAATGTCATACTAGTCTGACTTTGACAGAAAACTACAAACCTGTTCATGCAAAGTGGACCATGGAACGATGTGCTATTTGTAGATGGGTTGAAGACTGGGACTATAAGAAAATAATAATATGCAACAGGTGTGAAATTCTGCAGTCACATTTGTGTTGCTCATAGGCTCCTAGGGATGCTCTTTCCTGTTATTCTAAGAAGTTACTATGGTTCAGATGTCAAATAGCAGTACATCAAGAATGCTATGGAGTAAGGAACACACAAGATTTTGCTTCGTGGGTTTGCCGGGCATGTGAAACCCCAGAAGTTGAGAGGGAATGTTATCTGTGTCCTGTCAAAGGCATGCTACTTGACGTAGCTTGGTTTTTCCTGAGTTAAGATGATATATGGTTTATTGTTTTCCTTAATTCTTCTAACTGAAAACTGCATTTTCAGGAGGTGCATTAAAGCCAACTGATGTAGAATCTCTATGGGTTCATGTTACGTGTGCGTGGTTCCGGCCAGAAATTGCTTTCTCAAATGCAGAGAAAATGGAGCCTGCTGTTGGACTTTTTAGAATTCCACCAAGCTCATTCACTAAGGTAGAATTGTTTAGAGGATCGACATATTGTTTATTAGCTCTAGAATCTTTTCGTTGCTCTTTCGGAAGGCCCTCTGGAAAATGTGTGGAACTGACTAAATGACTAGTATTAGGGTAGTATTCAGAATTGTATAATTTATTAAAGAACTTTTTAAGAATTATATTTTCATCAAGCTTTCTTTTTAGTAACTCTGCGTCTGCTGCAAATTTACTTCTCATCCATATAATTGAAGTGTGTTTCGTTTTCTTGCCGTGAATGAAATATTTCATTGTTTTCATCTAAAATGGTCTTTTGCTGTATTTTTTTTCTTAAATTGTTTTTATTGTAAATTGACATGCGTTATTTGCAAGCAGATTCATGGTTCTTGCATTCAATGTTGCAAGTGTGCCACCTATTTCCATGCTACGTGTGCATCTCGTGCCGGATATTGCATGGAAGTAAGTTGATGTTTTTTTTTCCACTTTTTGTTAACACTGACATCCTCTTGACCATGTATATCTACCCATATACATCTTTAAGTCCTTGTAGCTACTTTAAGGATCTTCCTAGAGTTGCTTTTGGGATCTCTTGTGTAATTTTTGGATTATTTCCACCTTGATCAGTAAGTAGAACTGACCTGAAAAGACAATCTTGAGCCCAAGTTATAGATTTGATCATAATGTAATTTAATTTATCAGGATGCTGGGAGGATACATTCTTGTTGGTAACTGTGCTACATCATGTTTCACTTTTTCTCATATTGAATGAAATTGATTTTCTGGATGGCAGAGATAGCTCCAAGTAGAAAGGGTAAAAAAAAGATTTAGAATCTCCTTCCATTGATGTTCTAGGATAAACGGCATCAGTGGATTGCTCAAAAGCTGAATTGAACATTTAAAATGAAGTGCACGTAACAGCTCCACTGTGACTGGTCCATAAATTTTGGGAAAATAAGTTTGATTATTTTTCAGAGAATTGAAGAAAGCTTTGGGAAGGTCATTTGGTTACTGAGTGATGTTGAGGAAAATAATATCTTGGAGTAATATATGGACGTAAGTTGAACAGAAAGCATTATTCATTCCAATGTTGGGAGTGAACCAAGAATTAACGACATTTTCTTTCAGTATCATGTGTATCAATAGATAAAAAAGACTGAAGAAAGCTTGGAAGAGGTCATTTGCTAGAGTGATGTTGAGGAAAATAGTATCTTGGAGTAATATATGGAAGTAACTCGAACAGAAAGCATTATTATTCATTTATTCCAATGTTGGAAATAAATAAATAATTACCGACATTTTCTTTTCATATCATGTATATCAATAGAAAAACAAATGTGATTGAAGTTTGTGGTTCCTATTGATGGTAGTGTGAGACAAGTGAGATAATTTCTTGTGTTTGAATGTAAAATATGATTGAATTCAGCAGAATTAGCTTCTTAATTGGTCGAGGTATTTTTGTTTTGTTGTGCTAGAAAAGAAAGAATTCAACTTTTAGTAATATGCTTTTCTTCTGGGGTCCTTTTCTATAATTCTCTATTCTGTATATAAAAGCACACTGTCAGACAGATGGTTGCTGTTCTAGTTCTTTGTTTTTGTCTTTTTTTCTTGGGTGATTGCTTTTTGAGTAATTTACCTTAAATCCAGTTGCATTGCTTGGAGAAGAATGGGATGCAGATAACCAAATGGATATCGTACTGTGCTGTTCACAGGTATGGTTAAGTGCCACACTGTTTTTGTTCGGACCTAGCCGCACACATCCTCATGCATATTTATAATCGTGTGTTCATGTGTTTAATATGAATTTATACAATTTCATGTAGAAATATGTGCTGTCAATTGTATGCACCTCTTGTGTGTGTAGAACGGAAAGACACACCATATATGTGTAACACATACACACATGCTCGTACATTATGTTGATGCATGTGACGTGTGTTCCATATGTGTTTTTGCAAGTAAGATTCAGTTAGAAGAAAAGTGATCAGTTTGTATTATTAGTAAACCTAGATTAGGCAGGAGGATCTAATATACACACTATGAATGATTAAGGACATGAATCGTTGTGATTTTTGTTTTCAAGACAAATCTAACGCATGTTAGGGATCGATTTGTCAACTTCAAACTTCATGAAAGTTAGTCAGAGGTTGTTGCTTGCATCAACTGCTGTTGTAAATGATAGCTAATATTCAAGAGAAAAGACTACTGTCGCCTTTTCATTGTTTTGACATTCCTTTTGGATCAGAGCTTGTACTTGTTATGTGGCCGGTGTTTTAAATATAGAATGTTGTCTTAGGATACCTAGCTCAGAGAATGTACTCGTGATTCAGACACCCGCATGGCGTTTTCTCTAACACAAGTTTGCTCCAAAGCCAGTATCAAGAACAATGCTTGAGAGGTTCGAGGCTCATCTCATCAAGGACTGCTGAATGCTCTGATTCATCTCCTGCTGATACAAATGAATTTGAAGCAATGTCTGCTGCAAGGTGCCGCATTTATAAGCCTTCGAAAGTGAAGGTAGTGTGATCATGCACCTGTGCTGTGCAAAATATTTGCCCTGGACCATTAGGAGAATATTTATGTTTACTCAAGGTTATATGTATCTATTCACATGTTTGTTTGTGATATAGTTCACTTATACTTTTTCTTGTCTCACCATGGCTTATTTGCTCTCAATAGAAAATTGGACAAGAGTCAGTATTTCACCGCGTGATGGGGCCTAGTCACCACTCTCTACATGATATAGATCGTTTAACTTCACATGACAAAGTAATTTGTTTCCTTCATATTGTGTTCTGAAACAAAAATAATTTTTCTGGCTTTGAGTAATTTCTTTTTTGTCGAGACTTATTTAACTTATTTGGTTGCTCCTCTTCTGTCATTGTTAAGGATATTGATGAGGCAAAAGCTTTTTCAACATTCAGAGAACGGCTAGAGCATTTAAAGGCGAACAATCTTTTCTGTATGTCTCATGTATAGTTTATGTGTTTTGGTTTTATCGCTCATCTGTCTTGTCTCCCGACCCAGCCAGCCCCACCCCCTACCCCTGTAGAAAAATTCTGTAATTTCTCACATATTTTTTGACTAGTGTACTTTTTTTTATGCTTCAGAGGACCGAAATATATCGGATTTGTTTTGGTAAATCAAGGATACATGGATGGGGCCTCTTTGCTAGGCAAAGCATTCAAGAAGGAGAAATGGTAGTATTTTAAATCCTCTTGTTTTTCTATTAACAATATAGAATACACGGGCGCAACCGCATTCCCATACTTCTTGTTTATGATGCTGCCATGCTTCCTTCCTCACCTCACTAGTGAATTGCTGCTCTTCTCCAGGTTGTTGAATATCATGGTGAGCAGGTGAGACGTAGCGTTGCTGACCTAAGGGAGGCACGTTATCGATCGGAGGGCAAAGATTGCTATGTGAGTCTATTCTTCATGACCCTCTGGTTATATGCAAATATGTCTGATATCTGGTGCAATTTATATATGAGCTGACTTGTTAATGTTTGAAGAGCTAGAGATTCATATGTCCTTGTTTTTGTCTTCCTGGGTTCATTCATCTGAAGTGGATGTTGGGGACATAAGAATCGTTTCCAGTATATGGACCACAATAATCAGTCTTTATGAAGTAAAAAAGATGCCCGGGTTTGGATGCAACATAAAGTTAATTGCTCTGATTCCGGATGCTGCTGCCACGAGCTTATCATGTTGTGCTAGCTTTACATTGATTCCACTCAACTATTCTGTATATGCCTCTGAGCATGTTATAATTGTCTGATGTAATGCATTATCCAATTTATAGAATGTTTGAATCAGTGAAGCAGAAAATGTTTCTCAATCAATAAGTAGTTCAAATTTATTTAGTAGCAAAGTTGACAGATTCATGCAAGTTGTTTACTCATTTTCATAATAACGACAGTTAAACCAAAACCTCTAATTTTTTACCAAATTTTAAGCAAGCCCTTGTACAAATTCACAGTTCTTCTTACATATGTTTGGGAACTATTATGTTTTTCAATCAAAAGTTGGTCATGATAGAAACAGATCAGCTGGAGGGTGTTTTTATTATCATCATCAGATGAAGTATTTGGAGGGAATGATGATCACCCACCACCTTCAACCACCATACTCAGCCCCACACAACACCACCCATCACTCATCAGGCTTGGAAATCAAGACAACTGCTCATCAAGAACTCCTTCCACCAAACAGCCCTTCCCAAGATTCTTGTTTATTATCTTCTTCTCCCCACCCTTCATCTCATTCTCTTCACAGTATCACCAAATTTGATTTTTTCTGGCTCCAATGATGGAGGAGTTTTCGACATTCGGCCTATTGAGATTGAGCTTTCTTTTTGTGGTTTTCATTAGTTCTCTTCTGGTAGAAGGAGATAACCTGGACTCTGATGGCAGTAATGCTGCTCTATGTGAAACGGATCTCACCTCATTTCTTCCGTTTCCATATAGTACTTTACCTGACATGGTTTGCAGACCACTTTGGAACTCATATTTGTTAAGGGTAAGTTCTTATTAATCCCAAAGGAAAAAAGAAAAGAACGTTACAAAGTTGCATTTCAATCTTTTAAATAATTGATTTCCCATTGCAGTATTCCCATTCCAAGAACAATGAGATCACCATTGTGTTATCAACCATATATACCAGTGGATGGGTGGGAATCGGCTTTTCTAGGGATGGAATGATGCTGAACTCCAGCTGCATGGTGGGATGGGTGAATTTAGAAGGCCGGGGAAGAATAAAACAGTACTATGTAAAGGGCTTCACCGCATCAGAAATCAAACCAGATGAAGGTGAACTGCCACTAACTAATGTTCCACCATTGGTGTCGCTACAGGGAGCCACTATATACTTGGCATTCCAGTTGAAGTATAATAAAACTCTTAAAACTCAGCCTATTCTATTAGCTTTCAGCACCAAAACCCCGCACCACCACCACCTCGCTGTTCATGATGACAAGACGACTATCTACTTTGATTTCTCATCAGGTTGGTTTGTTTATGTCAGTTGGTTTAATAAATCCAGGCAGTTATTTAAGGGATTTAGTAATTTATCTCCTGAATGTCTCTTGTTAAGTTATTAGGATGAGCGGTTGGAAATCGGAGAAATAGTAGGTTAGTTATACACAAAGAATCCTAGACACAATATATATCTGCAGATGATCAGAACTTTAGCTATTACAAGTATTTCGATCATGCAAAATATCTCCATACATGTTTCTTGCATATACATAAGATTTCTTTTATCCTTTTCCAATCAGCAGGGGCAACAAAGATTGCTCTGCACAATTAGAACTGAACCAATGTATTACAAATCATGACATTGTTTTCCAAAACTTCTCCTGACAGGCAACACAGATTCCAGTGTTGATTTATCTCGTAGCATTCTCAAAGACAGGAGAACCCATGGGACATTGGCTCTACTGGCATGGGGTCTGTTTCTCCCTGTTGGAGCAATTTTGGCAAGATACCTTAAGCACAAAGATCGTCGGTGGTATTACCTTCACATAGCCTTTCAGTTCATTGGATTCTTACTAGGAGTTTCTGCAGTTGTTGTTGGACTATCCCTCAATAACACATTCCATTCTTTCATTTCTGCACACAAAGGCATTGGAATTTTTGTCCTTGTTCTCACCATTCTCCAGGTTTGTCTGCATGATCGATACACATGTATCAAACACCTTTCATCTTCAATCTTTACGACATCTGGTTTAACATTCTCGCGAACAAAAGAAAAGACCGCATGAAAGATGACAAGGTGTTGAATCTTGTGTCAGGTTCTTGCTTTCTTCTTGCGGCCTAGTCAGGACAGCAAGTACCGTAGATATTGGAACTGGTACCACAACTGGGCTGGCAGGATTTGCCTTTTCTTTGCAGCAGTGAATATAGTCTTGGGGATGCACATAGCTAGTGCCGGCCAAGCATGGAGAGTAGGCTACGGTTTTCTGCTCGGTTCAATCTTGGTTGCCGTTGTCATTCTGGAGGCATTGTTGAGACTTCAAAGGTCGCGGGAGCACGATAACCACCCTCCCTTTTCAATGAGTTCAATGGAGCAAGAGATATCACTGTAGTATAAAGCTTTTGGATTTCAGTTGATTTTGGTGCAAGCTTTCCGGAGACTGTTCATCAACTAGCTCCATTGGTATAAATGGTAGAGGCTCCCTGAAGAAACGTCTGTAGAAAACAGAAGTAAATGAATGAATCTTTCCTATAAAGTTTTGTATAGCTGAGAAGTGTTAGGAATTGCTCTGTATATTTAGTGTGGTGTGATTGTAAAACATTGTTTGTGTGAGAAAAGCTACTCAGAGTGGTTTGTTTTTTTCAACATCTGCCAGAAAATTGCTTGATGCATTCCTTTTCCTTAGCTAAATCAGAGGAAGATCATTAACAATCTTCTGGTATTGTTTAAAGCCGTAGTTGCTCAATGTGTTGGTTGCTTTAGGAATACATTATTAGCTTAGAGCGGATTGGATTTTCTATTGCATTTTCAGTTGCATCTTATATTCAACTTCACATGTACACAATTGTTTAAAGTCCAATTCGATTAATTGCGAGTGGACCAACAAACCTGAAATTAGAGGTTCAATGAGGGACTTATTGGACACTGGCCACATCACTTTCTATTTTTTTAAATAACGAAGGGTATTTATAATGTGTCAAAATTTTAGTATTATTATCAAATTGATACATGAGTTCTTGTAAATGATCGAATTGATGCCCGAATTACTTCATAAATATTAATTTTTTTTTACATGAGTTTTTGCAAATTTTTGGATTAATATTTGAGTTTATCCATAATTTCGAATTGATACCTATGTCTATTTTAAAATATTTTGTAAAGATAAAAATATCCTTTACTCTAAAGTTAGTTTCTCTTTTTTCTCCATTTGAATCAAAATTATTGTTAAGTATTTATTTATTATAGTACATTCTATTAACATGATTTAATATATAAATATTTTGTCCTTTACTGACTCAAAAAATTATCCACTAATTTTATAAATAAAGAGGCTACCGGATTTTAAAATAAAAAATAAAATAAAATTTTAATTACTTTAAAGTTGCAATATTCAAGAGAAATAGTAGAAAAATATGATTTTATTAATATATAAAAATAACATAAAAATTACACGATAATAAACAATTAGTCTAAGAAGTGTAATTAAAGTTCACAATTTAAAATATAAATAAAAATAAAGTCACCTTCATAAGGTAGATAATTATTTAAAAAAAAAATAGTTATAGAAGATGAAATTTTGTATTTAATTTGTAAAACTTAGAACATAAGGAAAAGATTGGTGAAATTATTTCTTTATTATTATTTTTTGTTTGTCTTAAAATATTTTTTTTCTTAAATTATAATATTTAGAAATTAAATCCAGAAAAAATACTTTTGATTAAAATGTCATTAACTTTTATTTTGAAACCATCGCTTTCTATCCAATCTATTAAATGTTAATTTTAATTATTGAATGAATATTCATATATACTAAACTAATTTACTATCGTTCATTGTTATCATTCAAAATTGTTATAATAATATAATCTATTGATCACAGGACTACAGTGTGTTATAAATAAATGGATATATATAAAACTTAAGTTATATTAAAAGGATAATTTTGTTATTATAAAATATTCTAAATAAAGATATGCATCTAATTGATTTTTATATAAAAACTCAAGCACCAATTAGGACATTTATAAAAATTCATGTATCAATTTAATATTTATGGAAAAAACTAAGATATCAATTTAATATTTAGGGAGAAACTCATGTATTAATGTGTTCCAGAAATTTGGCAACACTACAAAGGTGGAATGATCTTCAAGAAAATCCTTAGATTATCGAAGGACTAGCCCTGCAAAATAGAGGTTAGCACTCTGATGCTTAAGTCAGTAATTATTTATGAAAAATAAAAGGAAAAACTTAAAATAAAATGAGAATAATGTGAAATATGATGTGAGAGTGATAAATATTCGTGGATTACAAGCTATAGGCTTGAACTATGCTAAAAAACTGAGAGAGAATGGTGCAAGAAAAGAGAAAGTTGGAGGATGAATGTGAAGTTGTTTGATATTACCAGAAATCTGTACAAGACCTCTATTTATAGGTTTGTACAGTGATATGGAGTCAAATACTGAGTTTCATATGCAATTAGAAAGCTATTCGAGTTGGTTGTCATACACAACAAACCGTTGGTGATTTGGATAAGTATTGGCTGAGATACGTGAGCTGGAGTAAACCCTGGCAGATCTGCTTACAATTCTGGAAATTAGTTATTTGTAGATAATCTAGCTCGTTTATAACCGATTTATTTGGAACCACTTGGAGATATTTTAGGATGACGTGTACAAATGCATTAGCAAGCTATATGACGTTTCCTCCCAACTGTATGATGACGTGTCCGGTTGAAACGGGCTTATTTCTTGGGTCCGCCAGCTCAGTAAAGTAGCAGGTAAGCCTGAGAGTTTTTCTTCCCTACTGATGGGTTTTATCCGTCCTGCTGGTGGGCTCTTACCCATCGTGCCTGAGGGTCTTTCTTCCTTACTACTCGTCAGTAGGACGACTCCCGCTGAGCTTCTTGAATAATGTTGACCGATTGAATGACTCTAGCTGGAGAGTCATTTATGCTATGTTTTGTATTTCCGCAGGTTAGTATAAATATTGAACTGAAAAATACCCAATTTATTTGCTCTGTAATAATATACCCTTTAGGTGTTAGAGCAATACTAAGTAGGATAAACAAGTTTTATTAGCATTATGCTGAAAAAAAATGTACCAACAGAAGGTAGATAGGAACTGAAGTAAGTGCGTTAGTTGGTAGCTGTTTGCAATGCGAATATGCCAGCTGGTGATGATTGAGTTGGATGCGTGTGCCAACTAGTGGCGACTCATGTCACTACGTTTACCAACTGGTGGCAACTTATGTAAGTGTGTGCACCAACTACTTATGTAGAAGTGTGCACTAGCTGGTGGCGACTTATTAGGAGCGTGTGCTAGCTGGTGGCAGCTTACAAAAGTGCATGTGCCAGCTAGGAACGACTTATGTAAAAATATGCGACAGTTGGTGGCGACGGCTTATTTGGAGTCAGCTAGAAGCTGAAAATTGAGCCTGCAAGTAAAACAAGATAGGAAGCAAGAATTGTCTTTATTCATGTCAGATAATGCTTGATTACAAGGATAGCAAGTTGTAAATAAAGAGGAGGAATTTGAGGAATAAAACTTCCTAAGGTTATAAGCATTCCATGGTTGAAAAGCCTCATAGAGATCTTCTGCTTGCTCCTTGCTCTTGCAAGAGCTGTGATAGCGGGAGCGTTCTTCTTTATGCTTGTGCCTCTTTTCTTTTTCTACGTAATCCTTCAAGTAGCTGAATTGGATAAGCTTTCTATTCTTGCCTCAACTGGCGACACGGTTGGTGTCATGCCATACTCGTTGTGATACTTGCAAAATTACTTAGATTTCTGGAGTTGGGGACCTTTCTTTGAGCCTTTAGACCATTGTAAGGCGGGATACTAATCAATTACAATGAGTATTCTAGTTGGGCTGGTGATGAGCGGGGTGTAGTGCTTGTCCTATGGGTCACAAAAGTTGAGGTATCCTCTAGGCTCTCCCCTGCTCCTGCTGGAGGAGAATAACTCGTTCTCCCTCTGCCTATCGCGACTGCTCCTTCTCACCAGCCAGGTGTATTCTAGGTTCATATACTTTTTAGCCTGAGCTAACACATCTAGGTAGTCAATGGCTGGCTTCTTAGCTAGAGACTCAAAAAAGCAGCCTTCACAGAGTCCTTGGGTGAATGCACTGACTAGCACCTCCTGGTGAGCTGTTGGGACCTCAAGGATGGTTGTCTTGAAGTGCTGAACATAGGCCCTTAAAGTCTCGTTCTCTTCCTGCTTGATCCCGAAAAGGCTGTTAACTGATTTTTGATACTTCTTGCTGCTGGCGAATTTATGTTGGAAGAGGGAGCTAAATTCTACAAAAGATCTAACAGATTTAGCAAGAAATTGGTCGAACAATTGTTGGGCAGAATTCGTTAGTGTAGTAAGGAAATCACGACATTTAATGACATTAGTTTACCTATGCAGTGAGGCTGCATTTTTTAACTTACGGATATGTTCAGCTGGATCGGTGGTACCGTCATAAACAGGTACGTGGGAAGGTGCTCGAAAGTGAGCAGAAAGTTCTTTAGCCATAATGTGTTCGCCGAAAGGAATGCCCCGCTCAGTAGGCATGGTCTCCTTGGCCACCTGCTGGCGAAGTTCCACCGTCTCCTTCTTTAGGGATTGCCAGATACTAGGGGGCTAGTGTCCTGCTGCCTCCTTGCCTGCAAAACCAATAGGGATGGATCGATTCTCCTAGAGCCTAGTAGGAACCTGTTCGTAGATACATTGACTTTCTGGTGTTCCTCCTCTTTCCTGCTGGGAAGAGGGTCCTACTCCGCTGGCCTAAGAGCCATGGAGGGTTGAGTTTATGGTCTCCATGATGAACTGACAAAGCTGCTTACAGAAGAGCAAGTTTAGAACAATAGGTCCAACTGCTTGCTCAGGAGTGGGAGTTGGGACTGGAACATTAGCTTCTGGTGTTGTGTCTGGTCCAAGGATGTTGACATCTCCCACAACAGGATTTGTAAGTAAAATAACAAGCTCAAACATAGCAGGGAGGGAAGAGCTTCCCTCGTAGGATTCATGGCCACGTCCATTGTTGGAATTTACCATTTCTCACGCTAAAGCTTAAGTGCTCCCACAGACGGTGCTAATGATACATACTAGAAATTTAGCCACAGGACAAGGGTCCAAGGATCTTTAAAAAAATTCTAAGATTATCGAAGCATTAGCTCTGGAAAACAGAGGTTAACACTCTAATGCTTAAGTCGGTAACTATTTACGAAGAAATAAAAGAAAAAACTTGAAATAAAGTGAGAATAATGATGAAATATGATGTGAGAGTGATAAATATTCATGGATTGCAAACTATAGGGTTGAAATATGCTAAAAAACCGAGAGAGAATGGTGCAAGAAAAGAGAAAGTTGGAGGATGAATGTAATGTTGTTTGATGTTAACAGAAATTTGCACAGAACCTCTATTTATAGGCTTGTACAAAGTTGGATACAAAGTCAAATACTGAGTTCCACACTCCACTAGAAAGCTATTTGAGTTGGATGTCATACGAAACAAACCGTTGGTGATTTGGTTAAGTATTAGCTGAGATTGGGTTCTTAGCCGGTTGGGCAAGTATGCTTAACTGGTAGGCTTGACCCAATAATTTTAAGGGGTATCGATGATAATAATGCAAAAACTCAAGTGCTAAAATAATTTTTACTCATTTATAATTATAATAAATCTAAAAAGACCCGTCGTAATTTTTTCCCAATTGAACTGGGGAACAAGCAAGAAATTGGCATAGCAAATTTAGTTGCCAGACCTCATAAAGAGGCCTGCAACACGAAAAATAACTAATGGGCCAAAGAATAATCCCTAATCATAATTCTAATTTCCTAAACAAAATTTGGCCCAATCGTAGAAAATTCAAACAATTCAGCCCAAACCATTCAAGCCGAAAACCCAGACATGGCAGTTGCTTACTTCATCCGTAACACAGAGAAGCCCTCAGTGCCGCCAATAAAAATCGGACACGTATGTCAACGCTTCCCGGTAACACAAAACTTCTGTGCTACCTAGCTTCGGCTCCAACATTTTGGGCCTTGGCGCGATCCTTGCTGCAAAATCTTGGAGCCAAAGCTTCCCCCAAAATTTCAATTGAATCTGCCCATCCAAATATTTTGGATTATTTGGTTTGAAAATTAAATAAAAAAGAAAATCCCTTTATGCCTCCATTCATATACACACAAACAACCTACTCATACAATTCTCTTTTGGGATTTGGTCTGAATTTAGAGCAAATTTTCGATTATTTCTGTGATTCGTCAGAATTTCTCATTCGTTCTTCCTCCTTTCATGTATTTTTTTTTTTGGTTTTTAATTTTCCTTCCCGTGTGAAGATTTTGATCTGCATGTAAAATTCGTTTCGGAAAATCGAGTTCGAGGGTGAATTGTTTTCTCTGGTCTTTAGATTTTTTCGGTTTGAGTTCTTAATTCTTAATTAGGGCTGTATAGATAGTTCTAGGTCGTAGTTTGTTGTTAAATCTCAGTGAGTAATAATCGGGATTTATTTGAAGGGCATTTGGATAGATATCTATTTTGATATTTCCGGTGGGGATCGGGAATTAGGGTTTGTCTCGGTTTTGGGTTTTTTTGCGATGGGTGAATCTGATTGGTGACGAGGAGATGATCGGGAAACGGCCGAGGAAAGTTGGTGTGCCGAAACTTAAGCGTTGCTCAGCGGAGAAAGAAGAAATCATTGGTGGCGACGACGTTGAAGAATCATGCTCCACTGCTGTTGATTGTAAGACGATGAAGAAGCAAGCGACTCAGTGTTTTACAGTTCCTGTAGTTCAATTAGAAAGCGAGAACATTGATCGCTCAAGCTATTGCCCACCGACTGGGGTGTCATCATCATGCAACGGCAAAGCTATTTCCGTGGCTCAGAGGGTTTCTAAGAATAAGCCTCCATTGTTGAAGTCTTCCAGAGGGCGTAGGCAGGTTCTTCCTATGAAATTTAGCGACTCGGTTTTGCACTCGTGGAAGAAAGAAAAGTCAGAGTGTTCTGATGATTTGAAGAGCTGTTTAGCAGATAATAATGAATATGCTCAGAATGTGCCTCGTAATAAGAAGTTAAAAAGGGAAGAGTCGTCTGCATCTTATGATGACATATATTTAGTCAAGAAACCTCGAATTGAGAGGCCATTGGACTTCCGGTTGAAAAATATAATTTTAGAGCCCTATCCTAGTTCGCAGAGTTCAGTGATGTCAGTTAATGAAGGGAATTCTTGTGTTTCTCCCATGGTGGAAAGTGGTGGTAACATAAATGGACATGCAGGATCCAAAAAATCAGTGAAGGAGAAAGTGGTTGAAAAGAAGGCCGATTTTTATGAGCCTGGTGATTTTGTGATGGGAGATATAGTTTGGGCTAAATGTGGGAAGAATTTCCCTGCTTGGCCTGCTATTGTAATTGACCCCCTCTGGCAAGCTCCTGAGGCAGTACTGCGAGCTTGTGTTCCTGGCACTCTTTGTGTTATGTTCTACGGGTACTCCAGAAATGGACAAAGGGTAATTTCCTCTCATGACACTGGGGGTTATGCATGATTGTTTTACTTAGAAAGTTACACTATGTGGTGAACATTTTGTACATACATAGGGATATCTGAGAAATGCTATGAGCAACTGCAGCTGGTGCAACAGCTCAAGTTTTTGCACTTGCCAAGGATTACTGAAGGTCTTGGTCGGTTTTTTTTTTTTTTTTTGGGGGGCGGGGGGTTTAGTTCATGCACAGAGACATGTTTATCATGATGTCATTCAATACTGTGATTCTTTTCATAAGCAATGATATACAGGAGCTTGCCCTTTTTTCTGGCCTGTAAAGGTATCCGTATCTGATCTTGTTACTTTAAGCAGGATTATGCTTGGATAAAAGCGGGAATGGTTTTTCCTTTTCATGAATACATGGGCAGGTGAATATAGTGTTGAATTTTGTTTTAACTATGGTAAGTGAGGAAAGCAGGTATGTAAATTTGTTTGGTTTAGGTTTCAGGGGCAGACTAAGTTGTATGGTAGCAAGCCCAGTGATTTCCACCTGGCTATAGAGGAGGCAATTTTAGCAGAAAATGGCTACGCCGATTCAACCATGGAGACTGGCCAGGAAACATTGCCTGTCACAAATCATGGCAGTGCTGAAGCCACTGGTTCAAATCAGGAGTCAGAATGTACCATTCAGCAGGCAAGTCTCAATTGCTCTTGACTATTCTATTGTTGTAAGAACAGAAAATATCTGAATCTTGCTTGGTGATAGATGGTACATTTAAATTCTTACAGTTTCCATTAGAAATCAGTTATCAAGATTTTCTACGTCAAATTTTTGTGGTGAAGTGTCACCGCTAGGGTTACTCATTGTACATTTACATTAAATATCTAATGTTAAAAATGCTTTTTAAGGTTCCAAGGTATTGGGTGATTAATAGATTGAGCATAGTTTACTGAAGTAGACAGGTAGCAGTATATTTTTCAAATCATGCCTTACCTTTTCTTACCTTGTAAAATCTCCTGCTGCTTTGCAAATTCCAAGATGTCCCGGTCTGAAAATATTCTGAGTGGTTTGTCAAGTTCGTTGTGGACTGTGTTGCAGGATATTTTTGATACAAGAAAAGACACCCGAAGATGTGGCAGCTGTGGCTTGATATTTCCTTGCAGAATGGTGAAGAGAATGAAGGATACAACAGCCAAGGCTTATTTTTTGTGTGAACATTGTATTAAGGTTAGTCAATAGCGTATATTGGTTGCTATCTAGCTACAGATTCCTTATAGTTATTTTTGAATATATTTTTATTTGGAAAGTGCTATGGTTGCAGTTAAGGAAATCAAAACAATACTGTGGTGTTTGCAAGAAAATTTGGCATCATTCTGATGGTGGCAGTTGGGTGAGATTATCTGTATTTCTGATCTTTCTTTTTGTATGTCTATGTGTGTGCATGTGGCATGTTCTTGTCTACTTACTATTAATTGACTTATTCCCTTTTCACTTTGTGCAAACTATTTTTGTTAGGTATGTTGCGACAGTTGTGATGTTTGGGTCCATGCTGAATGTGCCGAAATTTCTACCAACCTTTTGAAGGTCTGCCTACAAATCTAATATATTAAGATGGATTTCATGCTATTCTGAAGTCTTGGCTTGCGACCAAGATATGATGTGTAACATTTGACATGTTAATGTTTGTAGGATCTGAAAAATGTTGATTACTTCTGCCCTGAATGCAAAGGAAAGCCGGCATCTGAATCATTTCCTTTGGATAAACGACAGCTTTATCTCAGGTACCCATTTTGCTGCACCTGTCATTTATCTAGTTATGTTTGTTGAAAGGACTTGCTGACTTGTGTTCATGCTGGTATGCACCAGGCCAGCTGAAAAACTTGCAAGCAAAATGCTGCCTGACAACATAACAGTTGTCTGCAACGGTGTGGAAGGGATTTATTATCCAAGTCTTCATTTGTAAGTTCTAAGTTCCATAAAAAAGGTTTTTATTTTTAATTTAGTGAGCTGGCCATCACAGTTTCTCTGCATTAATTAATAACTGTTCATGACATGGTAGCCTAAAGCATCCACATCCCGTGGCTTCCCTTTATGAAATTTCATGTTCATCTTTTATTATGATCTTAAAAGACTCATGTCATGTCAGTTGTACTTTAGTCCTTGTATACGGTTAAAGCTCATCATACACCCTGGATGAATTGTTAGACTACTGCAATTGATCTATTTATTTAGTCTTTTCCTCTTCTCACTCTCAGGGTTCAGTGTGTTTGTGGTTCATGTGGCACAAGGAAATATGGGCTCAGTGAGTGGGAACGACATACAGGATGCAGAGCGAAGAAATGGAAACATAGCGTAAAAGTGAAGGGGTCTAATATGCCACTTGAAAAATGGGTTTGTTACTGTACCCCCATATTCCAAATTTTGTCACTTCTCTGCTGTGTCATTTATCGTATGTTTAGTTGGTCTTTTGTTATCCATAAAGCTTTTGTCAATTACCATTGGTGGTCAGACAATGCTGAAAAAATGAAAGATCAACAAGTATGAAAATTTAGGTATATCCCCTTATATAATGCCTGGGGTCTTCCACCTTTTTCTACTGCTCCATTGTTGCCTGAGTTTAACATTCTTGGTATTCCTGGCCATTCTCTTAACAGAAATTGTAAAAGGCTCTTGTATATCCAACGTCAAATGGCTGAAGTATATTCATAATTCATGGAATTTAAGTTCTTAATTCTGTCTACTAAAAACAGTGTGGTGCAGATGACAGAGTACAACGTGCACTGCTTCAATCCTATGCGGTTGGATAAGAAGCAGCTTTTTGCTTTTCTGAAAGGTTGTAGCTTGGGCTGCTTTAGTGCACCACATTTATTTTTTCTTTATGAAACATTTGCCATTTGTAAAGTACATGAGATACAATATCTTACTAGTCTAACTTTGACAGAAAACTACAAACCTGTTCATGCGAAGTGGACCACAGAACGATGTGCTATTTGTAGATGGGTTGAAGACTGGGACTACAACAAAATAATAATATGCAACAGGTGTGAAATTCTGCAGTCACATTTGTGTAGCTCATAGACTCCTCGGGGATGATCTTTCCTGTTATTCTAAGATGTTACTTTGTGGTTCAGATGTCAAATAGCAGTACATCAAGAATGCTATGGAGTAAGGAACACACAGGATTTTGCTTCGTGGGTTTGCCGGGCATGTGAAACCCCAGAAGTTGAGAGGGAATGTTGTCTGTGTCCTGTCAAAGGCATGTCACTTGACATAGCTTGATTTTTCCTGAGTTAAGATGATATATGGTTTATTGTTTTCCTTGATTCTTCTAACTGAAAACTGCATTTTCAGGAGGTGCATTAAAGCCAACTGATGTAGAATCTCTATGGGTTCATGTTACGTGTGCGTGGTTCCGGCCAGAAATTGCTTTCTCAAATGCAGAGAAAATGGAGCCTGCTGTTGGACTTTTTAGAATTCCACCAAGCTCATTCACTAAGGTAGAATCTTTCAGAGGATCGACATATTGTTGATTAGCTCTAGAATCTTTTCGTTGCTCTTTCGGAAGGCCCTCTTGAAAATGTGTGGAACTGATTAAATGACTAGTATTAGGGTAGTATTCAGAATTGTATAATTTATAGAAGAACACTTAAGAATTATATTTTCATCATGCTTTCTTTTTAGTAACTCTGCATCTGCTGCAAATTTACTTCTCATCCATATAACTGAAGTGTGTTTCGTTTTCTTGCCATTAGTTAAATATTTCATTGTTTTCATCTGAAATGGTCTTTTGCTGTATTTTTTTCTTAAATTGTTTTGATTGTAAATATGCAGGCATGCGTTATTTGCAAGCAGATTCATGGTTCTTGCATGCAATGTTGCAAGTGTGCCACCTATTTCCATGCTACGTGTGCATCTCGTGCCGGATATTGCATGGAAGTAAGTTGATTTTTTTCTTTCCACTATTTGTTAACACTGACATCCTCTTGACCATGTATATCTACCCATATACATCTTTAAGTCCTTGTAGCTACTTTAGGGATCTTCCTAGAGTTGCTTTGTGGATCTCTTGTGTAATTTTTGGATTATTTCCACCTTGATCAGTAAGTGGAACTGACCTGAAAAGACAATCTTGAGCCCAAGTTATAGGTTTGATCTATAATGTAATTTAATTGATCAGGGTGCTGGGAGGATACATTTTGATAACTCTGCTACATCGTGTTTCACTCCTTCGCATATTGAAGGAAATTGATTTTCTGGATGGCAGAGATAGCTCCATGTAGAAAGGGTAAAAAAGATTTAGAATCTCCTTCCTGTGATGTTCTAGGATAAAAGGCATTAGTGGATTTCTTGCTCAAAAACTGAATCGAAGATCTAAAATGAACTGTACGTAACAGCTCCACTGTGACTGGTCCATAAATTTGATTATTTTTCAGAGAATTGAAGAAAGCTTGGGGAAGGTCATTTGGTTACTGAGTGATTTTGAGGAAAATAATATCTTGCAGTATATGGAAGTGAGTTGAACAGAAAGCATTATTCATTCCAATGTTGGGAGTGAACCAAGAATTAACGACATTTTCTTTCAGTATCATGTGTATCGATAGATAAAAGACTGAAGAAAGCTTGGAAAAGGTCATTTGCTAGAGTTATCTTGAGGAAAATTGTATCTTGGAGTAATGTATGGAAGTAAGTCGAACAGAAAGCATTATTATTCATTTATTCCAATGTTGGAAATGAATAAGTAATTAATGAAAATTTCTTTTCGTATCATGTATATCAATAGAAAAACAAATGCGATTGAAGTTTGGTTCCTATTGATGGTAATGTGAGACAAGTGAGATAATTTCTTGTGTATGAATGTAAAATATGGTTGATTTCAGCAGACTTAGCTTCTTAATTGGTCGGGGTAATTTTGTTTTGTTATGCTAGAAAAGAAAGAAATCAACTTTTAGTAATATGCTTTTCCTCTGGGGTCCTTTTTTATAATTCTCTATTCTGTATATAAAAGCACACTGTCAGACAGATGGTTGCTGTTTTAGTTCTTTCTTTGTCTTTTTTTCTTGGGTGATTGCTTTTTGAGTAATTTACCTTAAATCCAGTTGCATTGCTTGGAGAAGAATGGGATGCAGATAACCAAATGGATATCGTACTGTGCTGTTCACAGGTATGGTTAAGTGCCACACTGTTTTTGTTCGGACCTATCCGCACACATCCTCATGCATCTTTATAATCGTGTGTTCATGTGTTCAATATGAATTTACACAATTTCATGTAGAAATATGTGCTGTCAATTGTATGCACCTCTTGTGTGTGTATATTGGAAAGACACACCATATATGTGTAACAAATACACACATGCGCGTACATTATGTTGATGCATGTGACGTGTGTTCCATATGTGTTTTTGCAAGTAAGATTCAGTTAGAAGAAAAGTGATCAGTTTGTATTATTAGTAAACCTAGATTAGGCAGGAGGATCTAATATACGCACCATGAATGATTAAGGACATGAATTATTGTGATTTTTGTTTTTAGGACAAATCTAATGCATGCTAGGGATCGATTTGTCAACTTCAAACTTCATGAAAGTTAGTCAGAGGTTGTTGCTTGCATCAACTACAGTTGTAAATGATAGCCAATTTTCTAGAGAAAAGACTACTGTCTCCTTTTCATTGTTTTGACGTTCCTTTTAGATCAAGAGCTTATACTTGTTATGTGGCCGGTTTTCTAAATATACAATGTTGTCTCAGGATACCTAGCTCAGAGAATGTACTCGTGATTCAGACACCACATGGCGTTTTCTCTAACAGAAGTTTGCTCCAAAGCCAGTATCAAGAACAATGCTTGAGAGGTTCAAGGCTCATCTCATCAAGGACTGCTGAATGCTCTGATTCATCTCCTGCTGATACAGATGAATTTGAAGCAATGTCTGCTGCGAGGTGCCGCATTTATAAGCCTTCAAAAGTGAAGGTAGTGTGATCATGCACCTGTCCTGTGCAAAATATTTGCCCTGGACCGTTAGGAGAATATTTATGTTTACTCAAGGTTATATGTATCACTTTTTCTTGTCTCACCATGCTTATTTGCTCTCAATAGAAAATTGGACAAGAGTCAGTATTTCACCGCGTGATGGGGCCTAGTCACCACTCTCTACATGATATAGATCGTTTAACTTCACATGACAAAGTAATTTGTTTCCTTCATATTGTGTTCTGTAACAAAAATAATTTTCTGGCTTTGAGTAATTTCTTTTTTGTCAAGACTTATTTAACTTATTTGCTTGCTCCTCTTCTGTCATTGTTAAGGCTCTTGATGAGGCAAAAGCATTTTCAACATTCAGAGAACGGCTAGAGCATTTAAAGGTGAATAACTCTTTTCTGCATGTCTCATATATCATTTATGCATTTTGGTTTTATCGCTCATCTGTCCTGTCTCCCAACCCGGCCAGCCCCACCCCCAACCCCTGTAGAAATATTCTGTAATTTCTCATATATTTATTGACAAGTGTACTTTTTTTATGCTTCAGAGGACCGAAATATATCGGGTTTGTTTTGGTAAATCAAGGATACATGGATGGGGCCTCTTTGCTAGGCAAAGCATTCAAGAAGGAGAAATGGTAGTATTTTAAATCCTCTTGTTTTTCTATTAACAATATAGAATACATGGGCGCAACCGCGTTCCCATACTTCTTGTTTATGATGCTGCCATGCTACCTTCCTCACCTCACTAGTCAATTTCTGCTCTTCTCCAGGTTGTTGAATATCGTGGTGAGCAGGTGAGACGTAGCGTCGCTGACCTAAGGGAGGCACGTTATAGATCGGAGGGCAAAGATTGCTATGTGAGTCTATTCTTCATCGCTCTCTAGTTATATGCAAATATGTCTGGACATCTGGTGCATATGTATGAGCTGACTTGTTAATTTTTGAAGAGCTAGAGATTCATATGTCTATTCTTGTTTTTGTCTTCCTGGGTTCATTCATCTAAAGTGGATGTTGGGGACATAAGATTCTTTTCCTGTATATGGACCACAATAATCAGTCTTTATGAAGTAAAAGGATGCAAAATAAAGTTAATTGTTCTGATTCCAGATGCTGCTATCATGTTGTGCTAGCTTTACATTGATTTCACTCAACTATTCTGTATGTGCCTCTGAGCATGTTATAAATGTCTGATGTAATGCATTATCCAGCTTTTTAAGATCAGTGAGGAAGTGGTCATTGATGCGACAAATAAGGGGAACATAGCTCGCCTCATTAATCATTCGGTATGCTCTTCTTCTATGTTCTATTTGAGATTTCTTTTATGGTTATATTCATATTTATCTTGGATCACAATTGTATTAATACTGCATTTTCTCAGCACGCCTGGGGAATTATAGTGCTCAGCATTATCTTGATCTTATGACACACTTCACTACTTATCTGCCTAATGTTGGATGAAATGTGGAAACATGAGAATGGTTTTCTTTTGGAATTCTTCCTTGTATGATACTCTTGTGACAATTTATAAACTCGTGGACGTGATGCAGTGCATGCCTAACTGTTATGCGAGGATTATGAGTATGGGTGAAGAAGAGAGCCGGATAGTTCTTATAGCTAAAACCAATGTTTCAGCTGGCGATGAGCTAACGTATGAATACTTCTCTTTGTCCTTAACCATGCCACTGATCCCCTTCCAAGGCAGGAATATGATATTTAATCTAATATTACTAACTCTTTCCTGCATTGTCTAACAGGTACGACTACTTGTTTGATCCTGATGAGCGTGAGGAGGTTAAAGTCCCTTGCTTGTGTAATTCTCCCAACTGCAGGAAATTTTTGAACTAAAAATCAACTTTTGTATAGCTGCTGAGACTGACAGGACTGACCCTTTTCTCATAGAAGAGTATTGGTGACTTTACAGCAGTAGTTGTTTTTATAGTTTCCATTTTCCAAAGTTGTAATTGCCATATAATGTCCATTATTTTGCAATTGTAATGCATTAACAAATAAATGATCAATTCATGAGCTATGTGCCGTCTGCCAATTTTTTCTTTCCTTATTTAGTTATAGACATAACTGTGAGTGTTGCTTTTTCATCTGCCCCTAGAAGTGAACTAACAGACTAACCAATTGGTTTATTTACCAGTGAGAATTTACAGAGACCTTCATTGAGAAGGATTGGTGGTTTTCTTTTTCCTTCTTTATTACGTGAGGTCATGTGATATGCTGTATTGACTCACGGCTCATATATATGTTTGTACAAGAATCTATTTATTTATTTTTATAATATGCAAGATGTATTTATTATTTAGTATATTATGTCCCAAAAATTTCACCCGGGTTATATTTTCTCAATTTTTTTTTACTTTTAAGTTACATTTGAGTCTTAAATTTTTTATGGGAAACATGATTCGCCAGTTGCATTTACCACCAATTTGCAAGAGAAATGAAGGTAATAATTGCATGGACAACTCTTTTCGTATGAAATGGTGGTTGAGAATTTGTGTTCATCCCTCCGACAAACCAAACATGACGAATCATCAGAAACAAACAACATCGGTGCTGATAAATCAAGGTAATTATTTCTTACAACTAGTCCTTAACTTTAGTAAACTGGAATGATGCCAACACGACACTAATTGTAGTTTCTTGTTCCTTAGGGGAGTCTACAAGACAAACATACATCTCCACTGCACTAATCTTGCACCCAATTGACATGGGACTTTGTTCAAAATTGCTGCTGTTAACTTTCTTGAGTATTTCTGTTATCCATGGGGGGGCTCATTGTCCATCTTCTTACTGTGGAAAGAGCACATTAAGCATACACTATCCATTCAGATTAGACAACCAAATCTCCACAACTGATTGCGCCTATGTCAATCTGACTTGCAACATGACTCAGAGCACAACCATTGTTAACCTTGAGAATTCAGGTGATTTCTACGTGCAAAATATCGACTATATTGAAAGATACATACAACTCTCTGACCCTGGCAATTGCCTCACCAGAAGGCTTATGAACTTCAGCCTTGCATCTTCTCCTTTCAAGGCGGAAAACGTCAATAATTACGCCTTTTACATCTGTCCTTTGGATCCCCAGGTTTTGAGTCATCATGTTTACCCTATCGGCTGCTTGAGCAACACCACTAATATAACGATAGCCACTCGTCAACTGCCAAGAGAATTCCTGGAAGGCACTTATGGCTGCAGGCATATTGGCACTTGGCAAATTCCAGTTACTCCTGACCAGCTTGATTATGATGGATACTATGATGAAGTTTTCTTGTTCTTGACATGGGATGTTGTTGCGTGCAAAGAGTGTGAAGGAAGTGGTGATCAAAAATCAGGTAAGGAATTCTCTTGAGTCTTCATGGTGTCTAAATATCATGTTTTTCAGAAATGCAGGCCTATAACTATTCCGTGTCTAATCTGAAAAGGGATGTAATCATCGTTTTACCTAACCTTCGAACTTTTTCTGCAGATGAATCGGGAGCTAAGTCACTAACCAAAATAGTTGCAATGGCCTCAAGTTTGCCAGTTCTTATTATTACTGCCTTTAGCTGCTTCTCAGTTTTTTGCTTGCATTTATTGAGGATGATCAGAGAAAAATACGAAGCTGATTCAGCTTCAGCAGCAGCAGCAACTTCGACCACCACGCCAACTCCTCAAACCACCATGGTCACCATTATGCCACTCCCATCCACCACTAGTAACACCGGTCTCGACGAGTCCAAAATTATGGCATGTACAGAAATAATTGTTCTTAGTGACAGTGGTGAAACCATCCCAAGTGGTAATAACAACACATGCTCGATATGCTTAGAAAACTACTGTGAGAAAGAGACAATACGGATCATAAGTAAATGTGGCCATTGCTTTCATGCTACCTGCATTCAGCAATGGTTAGGAAAGAACAGCACTTGTCCTGTCTGCAGGACTTCTCTTTCTGATGTTGTCTTGTAACACAATTCAAATTTTCAGTAACTCCTGGTGTAATTTTTCAGAAAGAGTTATACTAATGACTTATCCACTTTTGTGCAAGTTGGTCGTTTGAAAGTACTCGTGTGCAAAAACGTAACCATACAATTTGAAGGTGAAATAATTACGTGGTTCGACCAAATAAGACACAAGAAAAATGTTTCACTTTTCTAGTATAAGAGTACCATGAATGTAGATCTGCAACTCATAGAGATTTCTTAATTCTTTCGTTCTTGTAACTCTTGCAAACAAATAAGAAGTTTGGCTACTTAATCATACACTATAGATTCTTAAGGTCAGGCTATCAGACTCAGTTTTCATTCAAGAATTAGAGCTTTATGGGAGCCCCCATGAGAACGTTATAAGCAGCTTTCCATGAACATTACAAGCTGTGCTGTTATCATCGTTTCCATCATTTAGCAGCCATACGAGTACATGACTCGACAGCAAATCACATTAAATTACCTACTGAATAAGAATACAGAAGTTCGTCACATAAACTATAAGTTTTTCTTTAATTTGTTGCCTTGGTGCAATTGATATTACTTCCATGCATTCACGGTGCATTCTACACGTACCATAAAGTGAAAAGGACAAAGAGAAATTATAAAAAACTTCCATGCATAGAAAATGCAGCACGTTGGTTACTCTTGCTTCAACAGCCAACACATTGTTAAAATCGATGGAATGAAAAGATCTATGCTAAGCACTCTCCTGGAGTATTAGATAAAACCCTCTCAAATAGTTATATCTTTGGACAACTCAAGGGAATAACCACAAATCACTGTTCTTGACAACACAAGCTCAAAGAATGCAAACAAATTTTCTCAGTAGTTTCTTGTTCCTGATGATATGCACAAGGAATAAGTGGAAGAACAGTTATTTCACAACCTTATTTATACATGTATCCTTCTAATTGAAGTCCCTCTACATTCCCCTACTTCAGAAACATGGGAGTTATTGAAATTCTTTTCCTTCTTATCACAATCTTCTCCACTGTCCATGCTGGTAATGAGAATATTTGTCCTACTTCATACTGTGACAGCCTCCCCATAAAGTTTCCTTTCAAAGTAAAAACCGAACAGACCCAAGATGGCTGTAACTATATCAATCTCACTTGCAATGCAACTCTAGATCCTATTGGGACAGCCCTTGCAACTCTTCCTTATGCTGGAGATTTCTATGTACGTTTCATAGCGTACTATAGTAAGTACATACAACTCTATGATCCTGGAAAGTGCCTTATAGGACGGCTGATGAAGTTGAACCTCTCGTCGTCTCCATTTACTGCCATTGCTCATGAGACCTACAAGTTTTACACATGTCCTTTCGACTCGGACATAATAAACTTATTTGTTTACCCAATTGATTGCCTTAGCAACGCCACGAATGTCACAGTTGCTACTGCTTTTGTTTCATCGGAAGACATGTTAGATTATGGTTGCCAGCTTATTGGCAGTTGGCTGCTCCCCGTTTTATTGCCAGGTCAGTTTGAATTCGAAGGAATTTATGGTGATCTTTACTTGACGTGGAACTCCATTAGTTGCTTAGCTTGTGAAGATCAAAATGATCCCCCGGTACATAAAGGTAAAACATTCCAGTTCATGATTTCTGGCTTGCTTTTTACTACACTTTCTTCCAATCATTGACCAGCACATCATCATCATCAATATCACTTTCTATTTCATTACTGAAACAGTGCATAAGAAAAGAGAATGAATACGTAAAATGTCTATTAGGCCTCTGGATCATTTATCTCTGGAGAAACTTTCTGTTCTATGTTGAATATCTGTTCTTCAATTTCTTCTTTTCTCATACTTCAGGTATTGCTGTTATCTTAAACATAAGCATGTTTAACTTGCAGATAAAAAACACAAGGGTAACTTGTGGACCCAGTTTGTTAATTCACCCTATTGCGTTCCATCCTTTGTGACAATGGCCATAATATTTGTAATCTGTTTGTTGAGCCTCACACACTCGCTAGCTGGGACAAATGAGACCAATTCCAGCTCGCCCACGGCAGATGTACTTCCGGTATCTGCCACAGACACTGCAGCAGCAGCACCACCACGCGCCACGAATGGAGGAATGGATGAATTCAAAATCAGTGCTTGCACAGAGTTGGTGGCTCTTGGTGAAAGCAGAACAAATTCAGAACCTGATTCTAATACCTGTCCTATATGCTTAGATAGCTATTATCCAAAAGAGATGATAAGATGCATTGCGAAATGTGATCATTGCTTCCATGCAGAGTGTATTGAACTGTGGTTAAGAAATAGCAGAACCTGTCCGGTTTGCAGAACAATCCTTTCTGACAGCGACTTATAACAATGTTTCACGACCGGATTTTTTATCTTTTACATTGTTTCTTTTGTGCCAGCTACAAGCATACCTAAGCATGATGAAAAATATCCAAGAAAACTCCAATTCATTACTTCTCTTTTTGGTTTAGATACCTTCTACTATCTGTTATATTGCAATACTTGTTTACATAATTATTTGAAGAATCCAACAAACTAGAATTGAAGTGTAGAACACTGCAAATGATTCATGAATCTTTCACTTATATAAAAACAATTTTAGCTTTCAGCCCTCACAAAGCTGCATATTCATTCAAGTTTGGGATAATTCTGTATGGAAATGACTGAAAGAAAAATATTATCGTCAACAAACACCACATCCTGCAACATATAGTGAAGTGAAAGCCGTAATCTTTGTTCTGAACCCTTCAACAGTAGCTAAGTCAGTCTATTTTCAAGAAACTGATCACCTTCCTGATGCTCTCACAGTTATGCAGAGATTCAAAATAAAGCCAACAAAAACAGAAGCCTCTGAGTATTATGGTCTGATGATTTCTACTTTTCTACATAGCAGCAACTATATGCCCTTCAGCTGGCACAACCAAAATTAAGCTTTCTTTTGAGTTTCTCCTTCACGAATAACTGATCAGAACTTACAACCTCAATGGGACTTTTCCTTTTGTTTAATCCAGCATAAAAAATTACTTGAGGATTGTTTTGAGTCAAGGGCTTTTAGTTCATGTTCCTTGTTCTACATACAACCACAGGAACCAGTTTCATTTCCTCAACATCATTCAACTGGCCTATGTTACAAGTGAACTTCTTGCAAATCACTTTCTTATCGCATAGACTTAGGCCAGCCTGTCTTATATTCCTCTATATAGCCAACTATGACAGCTTCCTCCATAGCACTCTTTCTTTTTTCATTTGAAAGGAACTTCTCCTTGTGGAAACATTTTCCTTCCTATTAGCTACCCTTTCAAATTAGAAGCTGATCAACCCCACACAAATTATTAAGATTATAGGAATCTGCAATGCAGTAACCAGGGCCAAGTCATAGTAAATCTTGTTTCTTCTAGAGACTTTTATATAAGTTATATCTACTAGATGGCCTAGAAAACAACTCCACAGATCGAGGAAATTGTCTATCAAGAAGGCTTGGGACAAACTTTCCATTCTATTCTTTAAAAGGCCTTCAAATATTAACTAAACATTACAGTATTTTGAAAATCTAGGAAGATCACAGTTCCTTCATATCTTGATATGATTATTCTTCAATTTTTCGTGATCTTACTGAAATATTAGTATTTGTCCAAAGCCTCTTGTACATATGAAAGTTGCTGTTATGATGATCATGTTCTCTATCTGCTATTTGCATATGCTGTTCTGTGCATACATCTGATCTCTTTTGTTCTTTGTGATTTTCTTGGTTTCCTTGTGTTTCTATGAATATTTCTTAATGGAAATAAACACTTATTTTGTTCCTTATCATCAGTATTACCTGTAATTCTTGGAGAAAATTGACCAATTTTCTTTGCAACTCCATCTCAAAGCATACTGGAGACTTTATGTATGTTACATAGGGCATTATAGTCGATACATACACCCACCCATAATCCTGGAGACTGCCGTATGGGACGGCTGATGAAGAATTTGAACCTCTCATCATCTTCATTTAAGGCCATCACTTACCAAAACTCCATGTTTTTTCACATGCCTCTTCAGACTCTGAAATGATAGGCCGTTGTGTTTTTCCAATTGATTGCCCTAGCAACTCCACGAATGCCACAGTTGCTACCACCAGATTGCATATTAGCATATGGTTGGCAGGTTATTGACAGTTGGCTGCTCCGGTTTTTGGCCAGGTCAGTTTGAATTGGATGGAGTTCACAGTGATCTTTACTTGACGTGGAACTCCATAAATTGCCTAGCTCGTGAAGATCAAATTGTATCTACAGGTCAATATCATTCCAAATCTTGATTTCTGGCTTGTTTTACCCCATTAAAGACCTTAAGGCCAAACCCTGTTATGTCTCTCTGTTCTATGTTTCGTCATCTGTTATTCCCTCATACTATATATCTTAGCAATTATCTTACACATGAACATCAGGAACATAATTAACTTGCAGGTGAACTCAAGGGTAAGTTGTGGACCATTTCAGCTAAATCACCCTTTTGCAACCCATCCTTTGTAACAATGGGCACAATATTCATAATCTGTTTGTTGTGCCACGTGCACTCGCTAGCTGGGAGAAACAAGACCAACTCCAGCTCACCCACGGCCAATGTACTGCCAGTATCTACTAGAGCCAACTGCAGCAGCACCATCCTCAACTAGAGGGCTGAACGAGTTCAGAATCAATTATTGCAAAGACTTGGTGGTTCTTAGTGAAAGCATATCACATTCAGGGCCTGATTCTATTACCAGCTCCATATGCTTAGAGAGCTTTCATCCCAAAGAGATCCTGAAGCATTGCCAACTGTGAGCATTGTTGCCATGTTACATCAGCTTATATTATTGGACTTGTTGACTTCTACATTAGAGACCTTTCCATGTAACAATTACACATTAGAAGTATCTCGATTCTTGAAAAGCTCGGATCGCAGTTCATCAGGATCCCAATTTCATCATCATGTTCATATGATAATTCATGAAATTTTGGTGATCTTACCGAAGTTTGAGTTACAAATGGTACTCATAACCCAGAACTTCCTGATTTAAGTAAATTCATTTATTTGGACCATGATTTTACTGAAAGCCTGGGATCCAATTTGAACCCCGTACATGCGTGCGTAGCTTAAATCGAAATGAAGAAATACAGTCTCTATAACAAGAAGAAGAGCACAATGATTTACAGACTTCTATAGCATCTGACATAAACCTTCAGCCTATATCACATATGGTTGAACTAGAGCAAAATGATGAACCAAGTCAGTTGAGGCACACAAGATATTTCATTTCTTGGCAAACAGCTTCTTTGGAAGCATTTCCAATGGTGTGGTCTTGAGCAGGAAGAGCCTGGCTGCACGTTCTTGCAGGGTACCCCCACATTTCAAACCCCGGACTTGAAGTTCTGATTTTAATCGCTCCATGCCAAGAGCCTGTGTATCAATCATAGTTATACAAAATCAATGGCCAACACCCAGTGTTTAAAATAACACAAATTATAACCTAGGCAAGACCACGACGATAAGTTTTATGCACTAATTAAAGAGACCACATCATTACCGACATACCTCTAATTCCCCTGCTGAATGATATTCATCAAAGTTGAGGGGCTTGTCTGAGTCTTGAACTACTGCACTCGCAGACAATGATTCTTCCTGAACTGGCTCTGGCACTTCTGCAGCAGAAGGAACTACTTCCTTTAAACAAGAGACACCAGGTACCTGGGTTATTTTTTCTACATTGGAAGAGTGAGATGTACCAGGCACATTTACATCAACTCCATGATGCTCCATATTTTCCGCAAGACTCTCTAAAGCATTATTATTTCTTTTCCTTGTGCCATCATCACCACATACATCCGGACCTCTACCTGGTCTAAAAGATTCTTCACTAACATTGCCTTCTTCCTCAGAGCCACTCCCAGAGGAACCTTGATCAAGATGTCCATCATCATGTTTTCCACCAGTAAATGAACTTGAACTTCCTTCTGCTTCTTTGCTTGAATCTGAATGACTCCCACTATCTATAATAACAGATTTATTGTCCGCCCCTTCTTCATCTTCATCACTATCATCCTCACTGTCACTATCACCAAATTTTCTCTTTCCCATCCTGAAAAGACCAAAAAAAAAAAAAATGCCATCAAAAGGTGAATCCTGGACATAGCAACATTAATTATTTTCCAAATCTCTAGCACATAGCAATATGATTACTGTTATATCATAAAAGTGATAAACCTGTAATATATCAAGAAAAGTAACTTTGTTAATAATCCACCAACTTTGCCAGGATCTATATGTCAGGGGATAAATTTCAAACGCCCCACGATATTGTAAAAAGACAAACCAATACTCAAAGGGTTTTAAGAATTTCCTACCATATCTTCAAGCGCTTGGAATCAGATTCACCTCCCACCGCGCTACTCTTCCTCTTCGAGCTCACCAACCCCTTAATTGACTCCCTGACTGACCTCTCCACCTCCTCCATACACTTGGCTGAATCCTCCCTATACTTAGCCACATACTTCTCAGCACTATCACCCCCATTGCTCTTCCCCTTCTTCACCACCTCCTTTGCCTTCTTTTTGATATACTCCTCGGCCATCTTCTCCAACTTCCTCTCCTCCGCCTCTGCCCTCCACTCTTCCAGCTTCTTCTCCGCGTTGACGTGCCTCAGCCTCCGGCCACTCATATCCCTACAAGCATCGAAATTATTCGTTTTCTTCTGCCCGGCCTTGGTCGCCGCCCCTCTCAGCAATGATCCAAACCCTCCCTTTCCACCCCTAAGCCTCAGCAACAAATGCACCACCACCGGAAACTTGGCAAAATCCTGCGACCCATCAAAACCCACCGCATTTCCGGACAAATCCGAGGAGGACAATCCACTAAAATTTTGATTTTGAGAAAATCGGGTCTTACAAGTGGAACCACCTAGGGTTTCATCGAACAAAAAGTTTCCGAGGGATTTAGCTATATTCAGGGTTTGGTGGTCATGGAGGATACGCGAATCATTGAGTAGGAGGAGCTGGAAGTGAGAGGGGATGGAGGTCAGTGTCTGAATGCGGTGTTTCAGGGTGGAGACGGAGATGGAAGGGGTAGTAAAATTTATGATCCTGTGCCTTCCATTAAGCAATTTCACAAACACCTGGTGGATATCAGATTCAAACACCTCCATCGGCAGCTTTGACCAATCCAGAAACGCTGGGCAGGTTCCTCTTCTCTCTTCAACCGATACAAGGTAGGAGATTAAGAATGAAACGAAGATCCTTTGCCAGTTATATGTGAACTGGGTCTCCACTTCTATGTCTGAAGCCGCCGTCAGGTGGGTTTTGGGCTGGAGAGTTATATATTAATGGACCAACTCCACCAGGTAAGGCCCAACCCATGTCTCCTGTCATTGGCAAAAATTTGATTATTTAGTTTTTAAATAAAATTGAATAATAATACGATATTATAAAAATTTAATGGTAGTATTCAAACTTTAGTACCCTTGTAAAATAAAATTGAATAATAATACGATATTCAAATGTTCGGGCAATTGCATAAGTTTTTAAAAATATTTTGATAAGATGTTATAAAGTGTCCTAAATGAATGATTCAAAATATCCAAATGAAACTGATGGAGGAGCAGCAGCAACACTATGATCCTATGGTAATAATTAAACTGGGGCTTAATGCTGCCTGAAATCGAAGCTCAAACAAGACACACATGATCAAATCATTAAACATTAATTTGTTGTGCATTGATGACTTCTCCCTCATTTGGCAATAGAGTCGTGTTGTCTATGTATCTCTTGGCACGAAGATGAAGCTCGGCTTCATAGATGGAACTTCTCCACGACCTGCCGGTGGTTCACCGAATTTGAGGAATGGAGATGTGTAGACTTAATGGTGACATCATGGATCTGGAATTCCATCTCAAAAGATATCGTAGAAGCCTTTATGTGCTGTGCGTCTTCACAAGAGTTGTGGCTTGCAATACAGACCAGATATGGCTGTAGTAATGGCCCTATGGTGTTTCAAAATACAGAGATATATTTGTTCAGTTTTGCAAAAGGATCTATCACTCACTGCCTATCTTACAAAATTAACAAAACTTTGGAATGAACTTGCTTGTCTTGCGCCTGTACCAAAAGTGTACATGTGGAAGTTGTATCTGTCTGTGGATAGGACAACATAAGACTTGCCTAGTCAGAGTAAATTTACGAAGGTGGGAATAAACTCGATTGGATTTTTATGTACGAAGAGGTAAACACAAGCATGGTAATTATAAATGGGAGGCATAAAATCAAGAGGTAGACTACTCTTATTTTAGCGGCCTCCAGTAACTATTCTAACAATCACCGATTTCTATGAAGGATTTCCTGCACTAAAATCAGGCTCAGCTGGCTTCTGAAACAGTAGAGGTGGTAATCTTGGAGATGAAATTATGTTACGTGGATGATTACATCGCAAGTTTCCTAGCATATTGGTGGCAAATCTTGATGCGTAAACGGTTGCAGCAAGGCTTGGCAAACTACCCGATCCTTCCTTGGACAACGGATTCTGCAGTGTATCTTCTGCTTCTTGCAGCAACTTTGCAATCTTCCTTTTGTAATGCTGACGCCATGCTGCTTGTATAAAGCAGGCACCCCATGTCCTCCACTGCTGGGAATAGAACCTGAAGCAAGTTTTTTTTTGGAGAAAGACTAAATTATCAATAATTGTGAGGGTAAGCTCTTGTTAACCTATGGAAACTTGATCTCTGAACTTGCCTATAAGTGTGCTGAAGCTGCTTGCTGTGTAGATGTTTAAACTGGGACATGACAGATTTCAAGTCATCCGGCGTTAAACAGAAAGCCTCAACGTCTTTGACAGCCTGCACGGTTCTGGTCGAGATAGGAAGGCTGGAACAAGAGTTGGGGTCGAGAGCCCATGTCACAAGTTCTTCCCCACAGAAGTCTCCAGCTGTGAGATATACCGAGTTGAAGAAACTGGTTCCGCCACGATTTGTTGTCATAGTCAATATGTTACCTTTCATTATGAATAGCATCTCATCAACATGATCTCCCTCGTGAAAAATAAAGCTGTTCTCCGTGTAGAGAACGGGCTTTAGACAAGAACACATTGCATCCAACAACTGTTCGTCCATTCTCTCAAAAACCGGCACCTAGAATGATTAGCTAACAACTTTAACATGGCGATCATACAATAGAAATGGAAATAAGTAGAAATTGATTGAAGTGTGCTAACTCTTGTTAATAAAGTCCAGCAGAGATGGCGCTTGATGTCCCTCCTCAAATCCTTAGGAAAGTTACTGATCAAGGATTGTTCCTCGACGCCTCTTTTCTCTTGCCATTTGTACTGTTCGTATCGTCTTATACGAGCCCTCAAGTCCTGAGGAAGCATGCGGTGGGACATCCATTGCTCAATATCCTGACGTCTCATTCTCGCCTCTTCTAGCCTACCAGCGACGGACTGTACAAATTTCTGCAACAAGAAAACTCATAAGCATGCACAAAGGCAAAGTTTAGGTAGGTAATAAGTAACATATCTCATAATTTTGTCAAGGTTTTAGATGCGTCCCGTCACCTGTATGCTGCTGCTGATGACAGACGCAACCAGAACCAGCCCAGTGATGGAGATGAAGAGGGCAAAAATAATTTCTCCTACAGAATTGCTTGTATTCAGATTCTGACCCAATGAACTACACTCAACAAACCAGAATTTTGAAAAAAAAAACATATTTTAGTTTGAACCTCAATCGAGACTTCACTAGGAAATAAGTTATAAGATTGAAGCAGTGGAAAACCTCAAATTTCGCCAGCCCCACCAAAAGCAATTGAAGAATTTCCTAGTGAAGTCTGTTTGTTCAACCACATGAGACTTAAGAGCATAAAGAAACATGCCGAAGTCAAAGTCTGCAGGGCTCATTATCTGGTCAGGCTCAAGAAGCGGACATGAAGAATTCAGAAATGAAGTGTCTCCACGGCCCACCCCGCAATAAAGATCCTCTAACTTACAACCATTATGATCACTACATGCCATCCGCCAACATCTCTCCTTGCGTTCTATCGCGATCACGTACCACAGTGCTCCAAACACCTGAAAACGAGATTTGCAGACACCCGCTGGATCAGATGTTGCAAACGAGATTTGCAGACACCTGTAAATTGGTTTCTTCCCTAGACTAGGAGAGAGAAGTAATCAAATCCCTACTATCATTCCTAACAAACATATATTATACAACTTCGTTTTCTTCAACTCTCCCCCCAAACTAGAGCATAGATATTAATTGAGCCAACTTGTTGTAGAGAATAATCCACTCAAGTCCCAATTATATATAGTCTTTCTTTGTAATAAAACATCTCCTAGTTGATCTCCTGTCTCCATGTGATTATACCTATATCTATTTTGTACATAGAAAGAGAACATAAACTAGAAAATAGATAATCAAATCCTAATTATACAATCTCCTAGCTAGTATATACTTACATAAACAACCTCCATACTGAGAAGGAAGAAATTAACTTACATGACTGGCAAGGATGCATTGAAGGAGATTGTAAGCGGCTGCAGGCCAGGCCGTGTCAGCAAATACTGCGCCTGAAGCTGTGACCTCCTTGGATAAGGGATAAATCCGAAGAGATCTTGGGATGTATTGCGCCAAAATAACCATCTTCAGGAGGTCATTTGTGGGTAGAGAAATTGGAGCATTTACAATCAGAATGACTACCTGACAGACGAAACAAACAACCAAAGGAGTTAAGTACGACATAACGCAACAAGTTTTAGTTAATAGTTTTATTTGATACTCAAACAGAATGTAGTAATACCTGAGGTAGAGGAAGAATTGACAAAATGTCTACGATGAAGTAGGACGAGAGATATCGTTTGGCTATCGCTCTACGATCCTCGATCAGCTCGCCCCTTCCAAATACTCGAGAAGAAGGGGCAATGAATCCAGTACGAAACTGCAAAACAATATGAAATACGTAGAAAATGTCAAGGAATGAGCGAAGAACACAGGCAGTGATCTTCAGTTTCTCGTCCATGGATAGACATAGGTTCTTGGCATCAACCACTGGTGCGTAGAAGAAAAGCGGATCCAGGAATAAGGAAATCGTACAAGAAATAACAAACATTTTGTTCCACATTAGAAGAAAAGGCCCTTGAGGATCAACAACATTCTTCTTGGGGCTTGATTTTGGTCTATTGCTTCGTGTGTGGTCGCCATCTCTCAAACTCTTTACCTCCTCCAACCTGAAAATGTTGCAGTACATAACAACATAAGCATCAGGACACAGTGAACTTAGTGCTGTACGTAGTTGTAAGACAGAGACACAAGTGACACTGTAGTTATACTTGAACTATCCTTACATATTTCTTTCCATAGTTCCCAGTTGAGGAAACAGCTTTATTACTCTCCTCTTCTGTGAACTGTGAATCTCTTATGATCATCACTTCATTAAGCACAAAAGACACGAAAATCACAAAATTCCAATCATCGAGAAGAGATCATTGTACCAAATATATGTTTAGTGTCTTGAAAACGCAGCTTTGAGGTAAGAAACTTCCCAGAAGTGACTTAGTCGGACTGAGAGGAGGATTGGCAGCGGCTTATTGGTTAAAATAATATACATATATATATAATATTTGCTCTTTGACCAAAATGGTATCCTAAGCCGTAGACTCGTGAGGGTATTTTCCCCAAGTATACATGATATGTATTTTCATTATTTAGTGCATTTTCTCATTTAAAATTTAGTGTATTTTTTTTATTATTTATTTAAAAAAAAATATTACGTCCTACCTAATTTATTAATTAATATAATTTTCTCCCAAATATTATAATGAGCTATAATTTACTCCATTCAAATTTTAATATATTTCAATTCCAACTTATAATTTATTTATAATTAAATCTAAATTTTTTTAATGATTATCAATTAGTCTCTCAATAATATATAAAATCATATGAATGTCACGTTAAGTGTGCGCCTAGCTTAGTTGTGAAATTCAGCCGCAAATTTATCCTCTGATACTGGTTGCAGACAAGGTCCAATCTTAACCTGTTCTCGAATAATAAAACTATAAAAGAGTTTAATGTAATTTATCTTCCTATAATATTGAAAATGAACAAATTATCTCCTTATAAAAATAAATAGCAATTTATCGCCTGCCTTTTTAAAAATAAAACAATTATGATGTCTTTGTAAACAAAAATAGCATTTTTTCCAACTACAGTATGTCCCAAAATTAAGAAGGCGTGGTTGTTTCCATTATTCAGATGATATTTTTTGTAAGGGATAATTACAATGCCGTTGTAGACAAATTAATTTTACACTAGATTAAATAATGACAAGTATCAAATAATATATTAATTATCAAATTATAGTATTTTTTATTTATATTTTAGAATTTACTAAATTAATTCCAAATATAAATAGTTAATTTAATTGATGATTTTTAATATATATTTTGACATCAAATCAACGGCCGACAACTGTCAAAATAAAATTTTTCTACCAATCAAATCATGCCTCGTAGTAAAAAAATCAAGCCAATCAGAGCGCTTCACGTAGAGCAAGTACTTGTACGATATAATCAAATCAAGACAAATATTTATGATATTTATCTCTTTAAAAGATATAAATATTAAAGAGATAATGTCGAGTTTACCAATCATATCATTTCAAATATTCAATGTATTGATCTCTTTAAATTAAATTATAAAGAGATAATACAAAAGGTGTTGAGGTACATCACAACTCTACCATTTTCACACCTATATAAAGGGGACATTAAACCTCATTCACCACATAAAGATAGAGAACGAAGAGCAAAGCAAGGGAAGAAGGCCAAATAATTCTTTTTACAAAGTTTTTTGAGTTTAAGAATATTAAAAGACGTTCAAGGTGGTGATCGATTCTTTCTTCAAAGGTATGCCACAAATTATAGTATTTAGTTCGGGATTACTGGGGCTAAGCCACTGAATTATATTATAAATATCTCCACATATTGTCAAGAAGATCCAAATGAAAAATTCACTTCCAAATCCTCAAATTTTAGGTCAGCACTATAGTCTTTAATTCGGGATTACAAGCGTGAGCCCTTGAATTAACGTTATAGAAATTCAAATTCAAGTTCAAAGGAGATCTATGTGGAAATTACCCTTTGAACTTGTCAAGTTTTAAAAATACTAATTTTAAAGAGAAGAATCAAGGGATATAATAGAGATTGCACTCACTTTGATATTTTAATTCAAATATTTTTATTTGTGATAATTTATTTATTTTTAATTTTTCATACAAAATAAAATTAGTGCTCACAAATTTTGGCACGCCTCCTAGGACATTCTACCCTTCCTCTTTTCCCTTCAGCAAAGAGTGAAAGCACTTATATGGACACTCAAGGAAAATCTTCCAAGACGGTGAGTTCCAAACTCGCCATATTAAAGTCTTCAAACTCTAGTACCAAGAGTATTGGTGTTACTATGAGGAACATATCGAAGAAACTTAAAGAATTGTCCTAGATGATTCCTCTCACTGAGTATGTCCAGAAGGACTCAGACTTACCTAGCCACGCAAGCAAAGATGATGGAAATAAATCTCCTTCATCATCTTCTCGCTCCGTGTCTAGCTACTCATTCACAACAAATGTGGCTTTATTCATGGTGACAAATGCTATAACTATGTAAGAGCAGCTTGCAAGCCTGACAAGAGCCATTGTGAAGGACTTACAAAGCATGTGGAAGAGCAAGATGCTCAAATTGCTAGGTTGATCAACAAGACAGATAATGACGACACAAATCATATCATGGGGAAACAAGTAGAAGCTCATGATGAAGCAGAGCCATCCACAAAGCAGCATTATACTGAGAAGGATAAATTTGCAAAAGAATTTCAAGTTTCATTCGATGGACTGATTCCCATGGACCAACTGAAAGAATTCATTGAGGGAACCATCAGAAGCAAGATCGAGGGGAGCTCAAAGCCATCCCTTACTTACTCCAAATCTTACTTCAAAAGATTGACAACTTGAATATGCCGAAGGGTTTTTAACCACCAAAGTTCCAGTAATTTAATGGCAAATGCAATCATAAGCAACACGTGGCTCACTTCGTTGAAACGTGCAACAACACGGGAACATATGGCAATCATCTAGTCAAGTAGTTTGTCCGATCACTGAAAGGTAATGCGACTATATAGTGACTTAGAAGCTGACTCAATCGATGGATAGGAACAACTAGAGCAAGAAATTCTAAATTGCTTCTATAGCACTCAACGAACTGTCAGCATGATAGAGCTTACGAATTCTCGCCAATGGAAAGAAGAACCAGTCATAGACTACATCAATAGGTAGAGGAATTTAAGCCTTAATTGTAAAGATCGATTATATAAAACTTCTGCCATTGAGATGTGCATTCAAGGGATGCATTAGGGCTTTCTTTACATTCTTCAAGGAATCTTACCTAAATCTTTTAAAGAGTTAACCACTCGAGAACATGACATGGAGTTAAGTATGACAAAGAGTGGAGTTAACAGACCTCCAATTCAAGAATCCTGTAGAACCAAGGAAAAATAAGAAGTAAAGAGGGGGCAAACTTTATTCGGAGGCTCAAAAGAAGGAGTTAATGGCAGTAAATGTGGCATCCTTCAAACTCCGGAGCAAGGCAAATGCATTCCAAAGAATAAGCCCTAAAGAGAATCGACGAAGAAAATTAACTATGAAGGAAATGCAAGCAAAGCAATATCCATTCCTTGACTCCGATGTGGCAGGGATATTTGATGACTTACTAGAGGTTAATTTCATTGAATTGCCTGAAATGAAGCATCCTGAAGAAGCTAGACAAATAGATGATCCAAAATACTATAAATACTATCGCTTAGTTGGACAATCAATACCACCAAATGTAGCACCCTCTAATGATACATAATCCAAGAATATAGGTACAACTATATCTCCCCTAAATATCATACTTAAAGCAAACCCTATTTATGTATACATAAATATGCATATAATTCAGGGGTAATATATACACATAATCTCAACGTCACAACAAACACAATCAACCCACAAGATTATGGCTAAAATTCATTTTACCCCCTATATTTTGTTGAAATAAATAAAAACCCCTCTATATTTTAAAAATAGGCTAAAAATCCTCATGTATTTTGTAAAACTCAACACAAAATACCACTTCTATTAATAATGAACATAAGGTGCTTTACACGCATTTCTTGTGCTTTTTGGGGTGTTTTTCACTTGCTTTTGACCTTAATTTTGGGCATTTTGGACTAAAACGCCCTTATAGTCCCTATATATTTGAGTTGGACATTTGACTTGTTTTGTTTGTTTCTTTTTCATATATTTTCATCTATCTTAAAAATTAAATAATTTTTTAAAAATATATTTACTTAAAATATGACAAAAGTATATAAAAAAAGTCTTATAATTTAATTTAATTCAAATTTAAAATATCTTAACAAATATAAATATAAAATAATTATAAAAATTATATATTATTAACAAATTTAAATTATACCTATTTAAAATATTTAAATAAATTATCTATGTATTTAAATAATATTATGGTGCATTCTATGTATTTAAAAATAAATATTAAAACTAAAACTTAAAAATCTGTTATATTATTTTAAATTTAAAATTATTTAAACAAATATTGTAAATTTAATTAATTTAAATTTTTAGTCTTTTTAAAATTAAAATTCAAAAATAAAAAAAGAAAAAAAAATCAATGACGGTCTGGCGTCGCTGCCTAGATCTGTGTTGTTCCACACGACGGAGACGTAGCCCAAATCTGTGCGATTGGGGGCGACGTTAGAAGGGCACAAGTCTGGGCGACGGGTGGTGGGAAGAGGACGACGGGGGAGGAAGGGTTAATTTTATTAAATAATAATTTTATTTTTTATAATATATATTTAAGTTAGTTATATCTAATTTTTTTTATTTTTTATAAATTTAAGATCCAACGGTTAAAATTAATTGATTAAATTTGACGATTTTCATATAGTCTATAAAGATTCAACTGTCATTAAATAAGAAATAATATAATATAAGTAAGGACATAACAGTCCTTTGTCAAAAAAGTGAAAACGCCATTAATTATATTTAACAGAAATGAATGATTAAGCTACATTTAATAAAATTGAGGAGGGGGGGTTAGCCTATTTTTACAGCACAAGGGGTTTTTAGCTGAATTTTCAAAATACAGGGATTTTTTATGCATTTAAGCCCAAGATTATATATATATACATATATATATGTACATATCAAACACATCACGGTAAAACCATTATTAGTAGTTCTCACACCATCCATATTTTTAATTCCTCTCTATACATCCTAAAATGTGATTTGTATTTTATTGATGAATAAGGAGAAATCGCATACTGAGCCGGCCTGACTGAATATAAGGTTTGGACCTAGCTCTCGTTGGGTAGGCTGCACAAGATTTACTCCTGAAAAATATGAGTAGAGGAATGAGCCTGCAACTCAGTAAGTAAATAACCGGCACCATCTACATATGTACATCAAATATAGTCCAGATAAGACAAAATAAGCAACATGTGTAGAATATAATCAATTTAGTCCCAATATAATCAACTCATAACAAACAATTAATTAAACTCATATTTTCGTAGTTTACTTACTAGAAAGTGATATAGTGTTTTTTCTCCATCAACTCAACCTCACCATTTATTATATAATGTTTAAATGAATCTCCGTGACGTTTTGCTTTTTGGAAGGTGATTGGTGTTTTTCTCCATCAACTTAATCTCACCATTCTTTCAATCGCATCAAAGTTCTTTTATATAACATCATAACTTTTTTAGCTCGCATCAAAACCCTTTCCATTTCATTTTGCCACACAGGCTATTCAACAATATCAAAGGGTATTCATATCATAGTTATATTCAATTTTCATAATTTTCTCATTTTCACATATCACCGTTCTTATAAGCAACCAGTAACGTAAACCACATCTCTACATATGTTCATTTGGAAACACTAACAACACATTATTTAGCAAATAGAACATTTTAATATATTTTCAAATTTCACTTTCACAACATAATCTTTCAAATTAAATCATCTGCCACTCATACAATTCCATATGAATCAATTCCAACACGAATTACAAACTTACATAAAAGTAGTATCACGGAAAAGGAAACATATAATAAATAATACTAATTATTTAGTTACTTTGATCTTTGTTTTAATCAGCAAAATGGAGAATCACTCTATTCTCTTGTCTATAATGAGTTATAATGCATATTAATCAATATATCGAGAATATCGTAATTTTTAAATAGGATATTAAATATTACTCGTACAATTTCTAACAATCTTTTAATATTTTATTTCATCCAAATACAAATCTTCGTACCATTTCTTCTGAATAACTAGACAATATAGGCTTCCTAAGATAAATATAATTTATCTATTACCTCATAAAAATAAATTTCATTAAACTCCACTACCGTTCTTAATAACATTTATGAAATTAAATTATCTCAAAACTCTCACATTTCTTTTAATAAATATAATATTTTAAAATAAAACTTTCTAATATTTCTTAAATATATTTTTCGAATATTTTTATAAATTTTCTGTATATTAATTCTTTGCTACTATAGATTTTAATTAAACACCAGTGCATATTATTAAATATTTGATCAATAAATCCGATAAAATAGAGTAAATTAATCATAATAATGATTAAATCTAACAAATCAAGTAATTTAAATTTATAATTATAGCATTAATCATAATAATGATTAAATCTAACAAATCAAGTAATTTAAATCGATAATTATAGCATTTCTAATTCAATTGAAACATTTACTGATCATTAATTTTATAATTACTCAAATTGATTAAATTTGTTTATTAAATATTAAACCAAATAGTATAAATTATATTTAGCAAAAATACTAATTAAATAATAATTTCTTACCTGCTCGTTTGAAACTTGTCCGAAAATGTTGTGGATGTACTGTTTCTTCACATTTATATATAATAATATACATTACTATTATATATGTATATATATATATATATATATATATTATAATACTCAAAAGTGGCACCACTTGCCACCAAAAGAAATAGTAGCAGCCCATGTGTGCTGCCACTTTAAAATTTTTTATTAAATTTTCTTTTATTTTAATTTTTAATAACTTTTGTTAATTTATAATTTGATCCCCTAACTTTTTAAAGTTTTATAATTTAACCCCAATTATTTTATTAAGTTTCAATTCAGTGCCTAGGACTTTTAATATATTCATATTTCAACTCATAATTTAATTCTCAACTAAATTTTTTTAATAATTAGCAATTAGTCCTATAATTATATATGTATTATAATCTTTCGGGCGCCACAAATAAACACATAATAACAATTTCACAGATATCAAGGTAATTCAGATAAATAATTAACAATTCATGATGAGATATATAAACAACAAATATATACTATCCGTACATATATATATATATATATTTAATTACTATACTTACCTTAAATCTCAAATGGCTACGTTAATAGACGGAGCAACTCAACCCTCTTCTTTATTCTTGTGTCCTATAATATGTTATAATACATATAATCAATATATTATAAATATCACAAATTTAAAACAAAAAATTACATAAAATTTGTATATGCTCCAAAAAAAATTTAATATTTTATTTCTATCAAAATTCAAACTTCTATTTTATTTTCTTTTGAATAACTAGACATTTTTAACACCGTAAGTATATAACTAATTTTTAATTAGTTCATAAGAATTTATTTTATCGAACCCCTCATAATTTTATAGCTGTCATTCTAAATAATATTTCTGAATTAAATTATTATAAAGATTTCATATTCCCTTTAATAACCATAATATTTTTCAAATATTATATCCTAATATTTCTATAACTTTCTATCAATTTTTCACTATTATATAATTAAGCATTTAATTAATAGACCCGATGAAATTGAGTAGATTAATTATGATAATAATTAAATGTAATAAATTAGATAATTTAATTATCGCACTATAGCATTCTTAAAGCAAATGGGTTATCCAATCCATCGCCAATTTACAAATAGTCCAATCATAAAATTTTTATTTAAAACATTATATTGGATAATATGAATTACATTTATTAATTAAAGTAATCAAATAATATATTTATATAAATTAATAATAATTGAAAATCAAGATTTTTCATACCCGTTCAGTTCACACCTCCGAGTGTGTGTGTGCGCGCAGCAAAGTTGGATGTTATGTGTTGTTTTAGAATACTTAAGTAATGTATATGTCTATAGGCTGCGAGTGAGGAGGTGGGTGGGAGCACGTGCTGCTGCCCCCATTTTATTTCTTAATTTTAATTTTTTTAATAATTCCATTATGATTTCTAATTTTCTTATTTATACAATTTGCTCTTAAATATTTTATTAAACTTTATTTTATTTTTTTTAAATTTTAATATATTCAAACTTATTCGTGATATTTTTTTTTAATAATAATCAATTAATTTCTTTTTTTTTTAGGAAAAATGTAATCTTCATAAATGAGTAAAATTATAGTACAACCACGCTCTCATCTAGGCACTATCCTCAATAGGCCAATGATGTCATTTTGTGTATAATGCACGTGTACTCACAGAACTAGCTAACTCAATGCTAATTATTCGGTGCCGAATATCCTCTACATTTAACCTAGCCAATGTAGAAGGCAGTCTCTCCTCATGCTCGAATCTTCTCATATTGCGCTCCTTCCATATATGATAAACGCACGAGGCAAGTAATGCACGGTAGGAGACATTGATGATGTGCTTCCCTCTCCATTTTTTCGTCCCCCAATCAATATCACTTGCCCAATCCCTATTGGGCCAAGGGAACCTGGTAAGCTATCTGACAGAGCTAATGCAACGTCTGCTACATCTGCATCGGAAGAATAAGTAGGTATGTGATTCCACCATATCCTCATTACAAAGTACACAGTTCCCAAGATGGGACAACCACGGCTTGTCTGTAGTGGCCAACTTTTCCAAGATCGCTAGCCATAACATATGTCGAGGGATCTTCAAAGAACCCAGAAGTAGCGAAGTTCAACCTACTTTCGGTTCAGGCGGCATCATAAGATGATAAATGTCCTGGGTCGTAAGACTGCTCCTAGGGAATCTCCATACTATGCGGTCATCACCTCTAAATATTTAGGGTAACATGAGCGTAATCTCTAAATACTCTCTGTCCGTAATTATCAATTAATTTCTGGATTATGTATAAGGGAAACAAATTTTTTTTGTTTGTTTTTGATGAATTGAGACTTCATTTGAAAAATTCAAAATAGATAGATTGAATGTGAGAAAAAGGTTGTTGGGGGTGGAATAAAAAGCAACAAGAATTAGATGTAGTAGGGCAGGGTATGAGTGTATGAGGACTTGTATGAATTTTCTTGATTCTCCAGCGTGGCCACTGTTCTTGTAACTTGAGTCCAAGCTTGGCAGGTCACATTGAGCAAATGATTTTGGATCCATACAGCAGCTAACACAGAATCACTCTCCAAAATGGCTTTATCAATCTTTGTGCTATCCAAAGCATATTTCAACGCCAAAACTCCTGCAGCCATGACCACAGATTCCCTCACTTTCCACACTTTCTCTTCTTGTCTTAACCTATTTATGAACAAACTTACGTATATGGTTTAGAATTGTGTCCAAGGGAATTATTGTCTTTTTTACCTCATGCAACTCATGACCCTTTAACGTATTTGGGGAAAAATCAAAATAGTGGCAACAAAACAAAAAATACACCCACAAATCCTACACTTCTTTTTTTTTAAATATATATATATATATATATCACCAATAGTCTATCTATCTCGAATAATAAAAGTACAAACTTCTTTCATGTAATTTACCTTTTCTATGATATTGAAAATGAATAAATTATCTTTTTATAAGAATAATAATAATTTATGTCTTTGTCTTTTTTAAAATAGAACAATTTTCCTTCATGTTTAAAGAGGTAAATTGCTTTATTTTAAAAAATACAGGGAGGTACTTTTTTTTTTTTTTTTCATAGAGGGTGTTTTGCACATTCCCTATATCACATAACGGTTGCTTGTATCTTTTCCAACTATAAATTGTCCCGAAAGAAGACATGATTGTTTCATTATTCAAATCATATTTTTTGTAAGAGATAATTACAATATCGTCTTTACAATTTTAATAACGAATGAATTTATTTATTAAACAAAAATAAATATTAACGATATTACATTTAATTTTTCAAAATCACAAAAAATTCACGTATAACTATCTCTTCTGTGATGCCCCATTTTTGTATAATATTTATATGACTTACTCCTGTCTTTGAGTAGACTATTGTGACCCCGCCAAGTCTTCTCTCAAGTCCAAGGAGACGGCCTCGGTCGTCTCTGGGAAGTTTCTCGCTCTCTTACCTAAAAGCTGCCTTAAAGTATCCCATGATAATAATCACAGGATAAATAGTTTCATATGTCTTAAAATATGTTAATTCTCCAGGCGTACATGCCATGCTTTAGTTCATCCCGACAGTGGGTAGAATAAGAAAAGGGTTGAGAATATACGTACGGTCCATAGATGGCAGCCGAACACGAAGCAATAGGCGGCGAAAGATGAAAGTTCTTGATCCTCAAGACCCTCTTCTTCATAAGTGGAACAAAATATTTATAGTTTGTTGTGTGATTTCCTTATTCCTGGATCCGCTTTTCTTCTACGCACCAGTGGTTGATGCCAAGAACCTGTGTCTATCCCTGGACAAGAAACTGGAGATCTCTGTTTGTGTTCTTCGTACATTCTTTGACATTTTCTATGTGCTTCATATTGTTTTGGAGTTTCTTACTGGATTCGTTGCCCCTTCTTCTCGAGTGTTTGGGAGGAGCGAGATAATCGATAATGGTAGAGCAATATGCTTACGTTATCTCTATTCCTACTTCATCCTAGACATTTTATCAATTCTTCCTCTACCTCAGGTACATATTCATTAATTATTATACATTACTATACATTCTGTACGTACGTTTCGAGCACCAAACAGCGTCACTGTATACCTCGTACTGATCAACTCCTCCTCCTCCTTTCCTTAATTGTTTCTATCGTGTGTCAGGTAACCGTGATGACCATTGTAAATGCCCCAATTTCCCTGGCCACAAAAGACCTCCTTAAGATGCTTATTTTCGCGCAATTCTTCACAAGAATTCTTCGGATTTATCCCTTATACAAGGCGGTCAATAGAAGTTCACGCAGATTTAGTCGAACGGCCTGGCCTGCAGCCGTTTACAATCTCCTTCAATGCATCCTTGCCAGTCATGTAAGTTAATTTCTTCCTTCTTACTATGGAGGTTGTTCATGTAAGTATATACTAGCTAGGAGATTGTATAATTAGGATATGATTATCTAGTTTCTAGTTTATGCTCTCTTTCTATGTACAAAATAGATATAGGTATAATCACATGGAGACAGGAGATCAACTAGGAGATGCTTTTATTACAAAGAAAGACTATATATAATTGGGACTCGAGTGGATTATTCTCTACAACAAGTTTGCTCAATTAATATCCATGCTTTAGTTCGGGGGGGAGAGTTGAAGAGAACGCAATTGTATAATATATGTATGTTAGGAATGATAATAGGGATTTGATTACTTCTCTCTCCTAGTCTAGGGAAGAATCCAATTTACAGGTGTCTGCATATCTCGTTTGCAACATCTGATCCAGCGGGTGTCTGCAAATCTCGTTTTCAGGTGTTTGGAGCACTGTGGTACGTGATCGCGATAGAACGCAAGGAGAGATGTTGGCGGATGGCATGTGGTGATCATAACGGTTGTAAGTTAGAGGATCTTTATTGCGGAGTGGGCCGTGGAGACACTTCATTTCTGAATTCTTCATGTCCGCTTCTTGAGCCTGACCAGATAATGAGCCCTGCAGACTTTGACTTCGGCATGTTTCTTCATGCTCTTAAGTCTCATGTGGTTGAACAAACAGACTTCACTAGGAAATTCTTCAATTGCTTTTGGTGGGGCTGGCGAAATTTGAGGTTTTCCACTGCTTCAATCTTATAACTTATTTCCTAGTGAAGTCTGGATTGAGGTTCAAACTAAAATATGCTTCTTTTTTTTTTCAAAATTCTGGTTTGTTGAGTGCAGTTCATTGGGTCAGAATCTGAATACAAGCAATTCTGTAGGAGAGATTATTTTTGCCCTGCTCATGTCCGTCACTGGGCTGGTTCTGGTTGCGTCAGTCATCAGCAGCAGCATACAGGTGACACGACCCTGACGCATCTAAAACCTTGACTGACAAAATTATAAGATATGTTACTACTAATTATTTCCTACCTACGCTTATGAGTCTTTCTTGTTGCAGCAATTTGTACAGTCCATCACTGGTAGGTTAGAAGAGGTGAGAATGAAGCGTCAGGATATTGAACAATGGATGTCCCAGCGCATGCTTCCAGAGGGCTTGAGGGCTCGTATACGACAATACGAGCAATACAAATGGCAACAAAAAAGAGGCGTTGAGGAAGAATCCTTGATCAGTAATTTTCCTAAGGATTTAAGGAGGGACATCAAGCGCCATCTCTGCTGGAATTTATTAACAAGAGTTCGCACACTTCACAATCAATTTCTACTTGTTTCCAACCTGTATCTTATCGGCATGTTAAAGTTGTTATCTAATCATTAATTATAGGTGCCGCTGTTTGAGAGAGTGGATGAGCAGCTGCTGGATGTAATGTATTCTCGTCTAAAGCCTGTTCTCTATGTGGAGAACAGCTATATTTTTCGCCAGGGAGATCCTGTCGATGAGATGCTATTCATAATGAAAGGTAGCATATTGTCAATGTCCACAAACGGTGGCACAACTGGTTTCTTCAACTCGTTTCATCTAACCGCCGGAGACTTCTGTGGAGAAGAACTTCTGACATGGGCTCTAGAGGACAACTCTTCTTCCAGCCTTCCTGTCTCAACCAGAACCGTGCGGGCCTACAGAGATGTTGACTGTTTCTGTTTAACGCCGGATGACTTGAAATATGTCATGTCCCAATTTAAACGTGTTCACGGCAAGCAGCTGCAGCACACTTATAGGCAAGTTCAGAGATCAAGTTTCCATAGCTTAACAAGAGACTACTCTCATAACTATTCATAATTTAGTCTTTCTCCAAAAAAAAACTTGCTTCAGGTATTATTCCCAGCAGTGGAGGACATGGGGTGCCTGTTTTATACAAGCAGCATGGCGTCGGCATTACAGGAGGAAGATCGAAAAGACGCTGCGAGAAGCAGAAGACAGACTGCAGAATGCATTGGCCAAGGAAGGATCAGGGAGTTTGCCGAGCCTTGCTGCAACCGTTTATGCATCAAGATTCGCCACCAATATGCTAGGAAACTTGCGACGTAATCATCCACGTAACACAATTCCATCTCCAAAATTACCACCTCTACTGCTTCACAAGCCAGCTGAGCCTGATTTTAGTGCAGAAAATCCTTCATAAAGCTCGGTGATTGTCAGAATAGTTACGGGAGGAAGAAAAAATTGAGTTCTCTAAATCTTGATTTTATGCCCGGAAAAGAAACATTCTCGTCCTATAACTTTGGTTTGAATTCACATTGGTCCTTCATCTTTCGTAATATTAGATTTAGTGTTTTTATCTATCAATTTTGTGTAAATTTGGTCCTTTACACTAATTTGACTTTTTTACTCTTTTGATGATAAAGTCTAATAATTCATTCTAATACTTTAAATGTAATATAAATAAATATTTTTTTAATAAACTTAAATTCTTATACCATTCACTTAAATTAAATCTCATATTTTGATTTTATTTTATGTTCTATTTAATAGTATTTACATGTGTAGTGATTAATGTTTTTAGCATGTGAAAAGGTTCATCTGCTAAGTATAAGAAAGTATATTTTAGAACAAAATTTACTTTTTATTCTCTAGTTTGTGCATTTGTTGTTTTACAATACACACCTATCATACATGTGTTTGTAACACAATTAATAATTTAGTTTATTTTATAAAGATTTTTTTTTAAACTCTTATTGTTAATATTTATGGCACAAATTCCTTTAGCCCAGCCCGTCTGACTGGATCGTTGGGTCTGATCCGCCTCATGATGCTTGGTCCATTGCTCCAGTTCTGGCCCATTCCCTGACCCAATCCACTAGGATAACCCGCTTCGCCCCCTTTTATTTGGGTCTGTCTCTTCCTCTCTCTGTCATAACCCTAATCCCTTTCCCGACACATCGTTTCTCTTAGTCTTCTCTCTCTCTCTCTCTCTCTCTCTCTCTCTCTTTTTCTCTCTTAGTCTTCCACGGTTTTGCGCTCTTCGGTTGAGGCGGAATATCGCAGCACGGCCTCCACCGTTCGTGAATTGCTCTAGCTCTCCTTTGTTTTGCATGATCTTGGCATTCTTGTCACTCTCTCAATTCCTTTTTGGTGCGACAACAAAGCCGCTTTGCACATCACCACAAATCCCGTGTTCCACGAGCGCACCAAACATCTTGACATTGATTGCCATTTGGTTCACGATCAGTTCAAGCTTGGCCTCATCTCACCAGCTCACATTTTTGGGTCTGATCAAATTTGCAGATCTCTTCACCAAATCTCTTCCTGTTGCTAATTTTGCCCAGTTTCTATCTAAGCTGGGTCTCTCTTCCTCGGCTCCATCTTGAGGGGGGCTGTAGCAAGTTCTGCAGCAAGCAGCAGCACACCTTGAACAACCAAGTAGCAGCACTTTTGAAGACGATGTACAGCATCTATTTATTTATCATTTTCAGCTAAAGTCGTGTTTTTTGTACTCAGCATTTTTATTAGTAATACAACGTTCTATTTTGTTGAATCAGTTGCCAGCTGGAGTCCAAGTAGGCACGTTAGTTAGAGGTGGTTAGTTTCTTCTTGTACCAACACTCTGTTGTTGTATATAGTTTACGTGTCAGTAACCTCCTCTCTTCAGTTTTTTATGAATGAAGCATAATTTTTCATTCTCTAATTTCACTGCCATGGATGTACTCTGTTCCCCACGACTCAAATTCTCAAACATTACATAGGCAGGAACAAACTCAATTGTATATGTACAAAGAGGTAAATAACGGTATGGTAATAACAAATGGGAGACATAAGAAAATAGCCATATTAGAGAACTCTTATTTTAGCAGTCTCCCGTAACTATTCTAACATTCACTGAGTTTCTATGAAGGATTTTCTGCACTAAAATCAGGCTCAGCTGGCTTCTGAAGCAGTAGAGGTGGTAATTTTGGTGATGAAATATTGTTATGTGGATGATTACGTCGCAAGTTTCCTAGCATATTGGTGGCGAATCTTGATGCATAAACGGTTGCAGCAAGGCTTGGCAAACTCCCTGATCCTTCCTTGGCCAATGCATTCTGCAGTCTGTCTTCTGCTTCTCGCAGCATCTTTTCGATCTTCCTCCTGTAATGCCGACGCCATGCTGCTTGTATAAAACAGGCACCCCATGTCCTCCACTGCTGGGAATAGAACCTGAAGCAAGTTTTTTTTGGAGAAAGACTAAATTATGAATAGTTATGAGAGTAGTCTCTTGTTAAGCTACGGAAACTTGATCTCAGGACTTGCCTAAAAGTGTGCTGAAGTTGCTTGCTGTGGAGACGTCTAAACTGGGACGTCACACTTTTCAAGTCATCCGGCATTAAACAGAAAGCCTCAACGTCTTTGACAGCCTGCACGGTTCTGGTTGAAATAGGAAGGCTGGACGAAGAGTTGGGGTCCAGAGCCCATGTCAGAAGTTCTTCCCCACAGAAGTCTCCAGCCATGAGATATACCGAGTTGAAGAAACCAGTTCTCCCACCGTTTGTGGTCATAGTAAGTATGTTACCCCTCATTATGAATAGCATCTCGTCGACGGGATCTCCCTCACGAACAATAAAGCTGTTCTCCGTGTAGAGAACGGGCTTTAGACGAGAACACATTGCATCCAGCAACTGTTCGTCCATTTTCTCAAACATCGGCACCTATAGTGATTAGCTGACAACTTCAACATGCTGATACAATAGAAATGGAAATAAGTAGAAATTGAGAAGTGTGCTAACTCTTGTTAGTAAAGTCCAGCAGAGATGGCGCTTGATGTCCCTCCTTAAATCCTTGGGAAGATTACGGATCAAGGATTCTTCCTCAACGCCTCTGTTTTCTTGCCATTTGTACTGCTCGTATCGTCTTATACGAGCCCTCAAGTTCTCAGGAAGCATACGATGCGACATCCACTGTTCTGCATCCCGACGTTTCATTCTCATCTCTTCTATCCTAACAGTGATGGACTGTAAATATTTCTGCAACAGGAAAGACAAAGCAAACAAGCAAGGTTTAGGTAAATAAGTGACATTTCTATCAATTTTGTCAACGTTTTAGATGTGTTACCTGCATGTTGCCTATGAGCAACGAAAACAGAACCAGCCCAACAATGGAGATGAAAACGGCGAAAAGAATCTCTCCTACAAAAGTGCTTGTTTTGAGGTTCTGACCCAATGAACTGCAGTGAACAAACCAGAAAAGGCATTTTAGTTTGAACATCAATCTAGCAAGGTGATGAAATTCTTGGTTTAGGAAGCTTGCTGTTTTATACTAGGAAATGAGTTTAAGATAATGAGGCAAATATTTAGACAATCAACCTCAAATTTCGCAATCCCCACCAAAAGCAATAGGAGATCTTCTTAGAGAAGTCTCTGTGTTCAGCCACATGTGACTGAAGAACATCAAGAAAGATGCCGAAGTCAAAGTCTGCAGGGCTCTTTATCTCATTAGGCTCGAGAAGCGGACATGAAGAATTCAGAAATGAAGTGTCTCCACGGTCCTCTCCACAATAAAGATCGTTTAAGTTACAACCATTATGATCACGGCATGCATTCCGCCAACATCTGTCCTTGCGTTCTATTGCGATCAGATACCAGAATGATCCAAAGACCTGACGAACAAGATTTCCGGTAAGCAATGCATTTAAGTGTAACTTCTACGAGTGTCCTCAGTGAGAAGAAACTTACATGACTGGCAAGCATGTAGAGTAAGAGATTGAAAGCAGCTCCAGCCCAGGCCGTTTCAGTAAATAGGCCTGAAGTTCTATTGACCTCCTTGAATAAGGGATAAATCCGAAGACATCTTGGGATGTATTGTGCGAAAATAACGATCTTCAGGAGGTCTTTGGTGGCCAGAGAAATTGGAGCATTTACACTGGGGATCACAATCAGAATGACCAGCTGACAGACGAAACAATGAAAGGAGTTAAGTACGATGTAACTAGTTTTACTTTAATAGTTTTATTTGATACTAAACAGAATGTAGTAATACCTGAGGTAGAGGAAGAATTGACAAAATGTCTACAATGAAGTAGGACGAGAGATACCGTTTGGCTATAGCTCTACGATCCTCGATCAGCTCACCCCTTCCAAATACTCGAGTACAAGGGGCAATGAATCCAGTATGAAACTGCAAAACAATGTGAAATATGTAGAAAATGTCGATGAATGACCGGAGAACACAAGCAGTGATCTCCAAATTCTCGTCCAGAGATAGACAGAATTTCTTGGCATCTACGACTGGTGTGTAGAAGAACAGCGGATCCAGGGATACTGCAATCAAACAAGAAATAACAAATATTTTGTTCCACCTCTGAAGAAAAGGCCCTTGAGGATCAAGTACTTTCTTCCTCGGGCTTGATTTTGGCCTATTGCTTCGGGTGTGGCCCCAATCTATGGACCGTATTCTCAAGTTTTTTATCCTTTCAGAACTTCTGTCAAACGCTCTCCTTATTCCACCGACTATTGGTCTGAAATTTGGTTTCCTTAATGGAAATAGCCCGCGATTCGACTGCCCTTCAGAACTGAAAGAACTCTCGGAATTGCAGTCCTTGAACCTGAACGGGATTGAGTACATAACACTATAAGCATCAGGACAGAGAAATCTATTACAGACCAAGTTGAAAGGCAGAGGCACGACTGTCAGAAAAACTACATGTTACTTGAACTAACCTTACATATTTCTTTCCACTGATATTCATAGTTCAGCTGATGTCGTTCAAGATTTCCAAGATGAAAAATAGC